>NW_007771497.1:0-599 GCF_000696425.1 Galeopterus variegatus | reverse complement strand
TCCCTCCTGGCCAGAATGCAGTACATGCCCATCTCGCCACCCACCCTTTGGAGCTGTTACTGCCATCATTATTAGCATGATCATTTCTATTATTAATAACCCCTGGGGCTTAAGAAGTCTGGGTATGCAGTGAGGAGAACTGAAGCTGGCCTCAAAAAAAGTTAACACCCTCAGCCTGGACTCCAGAATCTTCTTCGGTAGTTTTCCTACCTCTCCTCTGCAAGCTTCCCTCTCCAATCCCCCCTGCACCATACCCCATCTTGTGCACACACACACACATGTGTACACACCCTTCCTACACTCCAGCCACACTGGTCTTCCCCACAATTCCCACATGTGTTCTCCTGTCCCACACAGTGGTGGGATTAAGAGCTCTGGCTTTGGGGTCAGACCTGAATTCAAGTTCTGCTCTGACACTGACTTGCTCTGCAATCCTGAGCAAGGCACTGCACCTTTCTGAGCCTCCGAGTGATTTGCAGGATGAGAACAACAGCAGCACCTATCTCCTCTTGCATGGCAGAGGATTAAATGAGATGATGTGAAACACTTTGCACTGTGCCTCCCTGGTAAGAAGCGTTCAATTAAAATATGAGGTATTG
>NW_007771496.1:4596-5296 GCF_000696425.1 Galeopterus variegatus | reverse complement strand
TCGGTGGGAGCGCCGCCGCGCTCCCAAGCGGCGCACTGTAGCAGTGTGCCACCGGGCTGGCTCCTGCTCAATATTTTTTAAAAATTCAATTAGTTGCTCACATTGTAAAATCAAGGATTTGAACTTCTCCTAAAAACTCTAAAGATGGGTTGGGGGGAGTGCTTTCATTGCTGCATGGCAAGAACTAGCTGAGCCTAAGTACATATGCCCCTTTTACACAGAGCCTGTGCTTTCTGATTTGCCCCAGTCCCCACCATTCCCTGTTGCTTTATACCTAGTCCACTTATTCCTTTATGCAGCTATTTGAGTTTGCAGTCCACTCTTTTGACTTTTCTCTTCGTTCTTAATGACTTCATTTTGGCAAGTCTGAGAGATTAGCAAATCCATCTACTACTGAACCACTGCCAAACCTCTGGGAGTTGGGGAGTGGTAGTCTTTCTTTTCACTCATTGGTAGAGGGAGATGCCAAGCTGTGGGTCATTTGGATTCCCAATAAAGTGTACAAAAAGTTGCAGGACAAAATGCCAACTGAAAAAAATAATTAGTGTTTTTCTACACCAGCAATAACTACCTAGAAAATTAAATACCAAGAAATGTTATATGTAAAGAAGGTTTCACCTACAATAGCAGCACAGTTATAAAGTTTCTAGTAATTAACCAAACAATGAACTCATTAGATCTTTATCAAGAAAAATTTTAC
>NW_007771496.1:2450-4586 GCF_000696425.1 Galeopterus variegatus | reverse complement strand
AAGGTAGTACTGCATGGCTGGTAGTAGAAACCACAGAGAATATTTTACACATTTTGAATGAGAAAAGATTTCCTAATCAATATACAAAAATAACTAGATTTCCCTCCTTCAAAAATGGATTTCTGTTCAAGGAAGAAAACCATAGACATAGCTGGCACACCGGTGACTGACAGAGAGAAGGCATATGCAACATCCCACACTACAAGAGATCGATATCTAGAATGTAGGAAGAACAGATGCTAAGTAGCCACAACAACAAACAGAAAACCCAGTAGAAAAAATACTTAAAGCATATGATCAGGCAATTCACGGAAGGAACTAGATTTTTCTCTGACTTATAACTTGAAGTCAAAGAAATACAAATTAAAATCAAAAGATAATACAGCACACCCATCATAATGGTAAAAAATAGAAATATGGATAATACACTGAGATTATGGAGAAACAAATTATGCCTCTCTGGTGGCAGAGTAAAACGGTGAACATTATGGCAGTAAAGTACTTAGAGAATTTAAGTGTTTATGACCTGGTAAGTCCATTCCTGAGTATGGGCTTCATGAACTCTGCACAGGTCCAGTAGGTGCTAAGGATAAGGGAGGACGATTGCCACAGCACTGTTAGAGAGCAAGAAAGTGGAGCGACCTGGATGCTGGATGTCCATCCAAAGGAGAATGGATGTGGTGGATGGATGTAATGGAAAACCATGCACCAGTCCGAAAGGAAGGAAGTAGATTCATGAACAGCAGCAAAAATGTTAAAAATGCTTTGATGAATGAAAAAAGTAAGAAACAGAATCAGATCTATATCTGTTATCTGTGTAAATTAAAAACAAACCCCCTAAAGAATACTATATACATACATGTGTGTATATATAGACTTATGTGTATGTATATGCACATACAGACATCTACACATATATATGTATTCTTTTTTCTTTCAGGAGACACACATAGCTTTAAATAGGGGTTTCTCAATCTTTGTGCTGTTCACATTTTAGGCCAGATAATTCCTTTGTTGTGGGAAACTGCCCTGTGCATTGTAGAATGTTTGGCAAAATCCCTGGCCTCTCTCTATTAGATGCCAGTAGCACCCGGACAACTAAAAATTTCACCAGACATTGCCAAATAACCCGTAGGACAGAGTGGAGCAAAATTGCCCTGTTTGAGAACCACTGATCTAAATCATATGTCAAATATATCTGAGTGACTATTTAGGTATTTAGAGGTAGGGATTGGAAGAGGGACTGTGTGAGAAAAAAATAATTAAAACAGGAGCAGAGACTTGCACATATGGTGATGATGCGTCATGAACTGGAGAGAATGATTAACTCAGCTACAGGTATTTGAGGTGCAAGTACAAGAAATAAAGAAAAACCAAACAAACTAAAATTGACCTCAGTGTGCAAAAGCTCTAGTGTCAGGAAGACCGTGCTAGAGTGACCAGCAGACAGAAAAAACGTGCTGCAGAGATCAGCAAAGAGGAGAACAAACACTGATTAAAAAAAAAAAAAAAAAATCACTCTTAATGAACTTACCTGAATTTTGCAATTAGGAAAAAAAAGAAAAAGAAAAAAAACCCTTTAAAAATACATAGTATTTTTGTTATAGACTGAATGTTTGTATCTTCCTAAAATTCATATGTTGAAATCCTAACCCCCAATGTGATAACATTTAGCCATGGGGCCTTTGGGAAGTCATTAGGGTTAGATGAGTTTATGAGGATGGAACCCACATGATGGAACTAATGCCCTTATAAGAATATATAAGAAGAGCCACTAGAGAGCTTGCTCTCTGTCTCTTCCCACACACTCATAAAGAGGCCATGCAAGTACACACTGAGATGGAGGCCACCTGCAAGCCAAGAGAAGAGGCCTCAGAATAGAACCTCCCTGGCCAGTACCTTAATCTTGAACTTCCCAGCCTCTAGAACTGTGAGAAATAAATTCCTCTAGTTTAAACCACCCAGGCTATGATATTTTGTTATGGCAGCTTGAGCAGACTAATACAATATTCTAAGAGTAGCATATTATTAAAAGGTACAAATAATGAAGAAGTAATAATGAAGAAGTATTACAAGAGGCAAAAAGTCAGTAAATCAGGAAGATAGAACAATTAAAAGAATATATATATATATATA
>NW_007771496.1:0-1461 GCF_000696425.1 Galeopterus variegatus | reverse complement strand
TATATATATATATCTGCCAAGTAACAGAGTATAAAAATAAGAGAACACCTAGAACTCACTGATAAGACCAAAACCCCATACCAAAAAATGGGCAAATGAACTGAACATCCTCTGCATCAAACTAGCTGTAGGAATGGCAAATAAGCACATTGAAAATGTGCTCAACATTGTAAGTCATAAGTGGTGCTGGGAAAACTGGACATCCATATATAGAAGAATGAAACTAGACCTGCATCTCTTGCCATATACCAAAATCAACTCAAAATGGATTAAAGTCATATATAAGACTGGAAACTATAAAACTACTAAAATAAAATGTAGGGGAAACACTTCAGGGAGTAGGACTGGGTAAAGACATTATGAACAAGACCCCAAAAGCACAAGCAGCAAGAGGGAAAATAAACAAATGGGATTATATCAAACTAAAAAGCTTCTGCACAGCAAAAGAAACATTAACAGAGAGAAAAAAATAACCACAGAGTGGGAGAAAATATTCGCAAACAATGCATCCAACAAGGGATTAATCCACAATATACAAGGAATTCAAACAAATTAACAATAAGAAACCAAATAACCCAATTAAAAAATGGAAAAAGGAGCCAAATAGACATTTCTCAAAGGAAGATGTAAGAACGGCCAACAGATATATGAAAAAATGCTCAACATCACTAAGCATCAGGGAAATGCAAATCTAAACCACACTGAGATGTCATCTCATGCCAGTTAGACTGGACAGTATCAAGAAGACAGAGAATGACAAATACTGGCAAGGATACCAAGAAAAGGGAACCCTCCTACACTGTTGATGGGACTGTAAATCAGGTCAGCCATTATGGAAAACTGTATGGAGATTCCTCAAACAATTGCAGATAAAACTGACATATGATCCAGCAATCCTGCTGCTGGGTAAATACCCAAAGGAATGGAAATCATCACGTTTATTGCAGCTCTACTTACAATAGCTAAGAGTTAGAACCAACTTAAATGTACATTGATGGATGACTGGATAAGAAAAATGTGTATAAGAAATATATACACAAGAGAATACTACTCTGCCATAAAAAGGAATGAAATTCTGCCATTTGCAGCAACATGGATGAACTTCAAGAAAATTATGTAAAGTGAAATAAGCTAGGCACAGAAAGAGAAATACCACATGTCCTCACTCATAAGTGGAGCTGAAAACAAACAAAAAAAACAACAAAGAAACAAAGATATAATAACTGCAGTAATTCCCCAAACTCTCAAAAGGAGAGAATGGGACTGAGGACACCAGAGGTGGGCAAGGGGGTAAAGGCCCCCTCCCCCTTAGGGAGAAATTGGTAGAGGGCTACAAAAAATGTTTACATTGTGGAATGTTAAAATAAAAATAAATAAATAAATAATCACTATAAGTCATTAAAAAAATGTAGCGGAACTTGCCGAACTGAAGAAGTTATTCAGCGAAATAAAAAACACAAT
>NW_007771495.1:4203-5290 GCF_000696425.1 Galeopterus variegatus | reverse complement strand
TGCTTGAGTGAAGAGGAATAGCACTGGCAAGGAAAAGATTTGCCTTAAGCCAGTTCAGTAATTAGATTGAAAAACTCACAGCAAACACAGTACATGTGTAGATTATAATGTTTTTAATCCATTTTCCCAAAATGAAACTATGTTGGAAGGAAACAGGGCATGAATCAAGCATGAGGTGGGCTGAGAGCAGAGTCTCATTGCGTGATTTGGAAGAGACTGGAAAGAAGGGAATGGTGAGTGCAGGAATCAGGGGAACAAGACATCCATCGGTGGCTGGGAATGAACGGCTGGGGAAAGTGGGCATCAACATGCGGGAGCTGGTATGTTCTGAGGCATGTTTTAAATAAGGAAGCACATGTAAAAGCCACATAACATGGTATGTATTAAGTGCTCAGTAAAGTTTTATTGAATCAGAATCTGTGTGAGACACCCAAGAAATGACGCTGCTCTGCCAGATTCAACAGCTGATTCAAAGACTGGATGCATTTATAAAGGGATTAAAAATGAGATCTAGTTACAGTGGTCACAGATACAGAGAAAGTACATATGTGTGCATGTGGTTTATGTGTAGTGTATAATTTATGTATGTATATGCAATGTACATAATGTGTATATTGTACATTATGTTTACCATTTATATAATTTATAAGTTATAATGTTACATATATTTGTGTTTATATATTATAAATATATATACACTTATATGTGTATATGTGTGTGTGTGTGTGCGTATATATATATGGACGCACACACACACACATATATATATTCACAGAAATTCCACTTCTTAGTTTCAAGGATATGCTTTGCAGCATTGTGTATAATAAAAATGTATTGCCATAACCTAACAATTGACTGAGAAGACAACTGAATTTGTAGCTATATTTCTACACTATGTTTTCAAGAGTAAGCCAGTTCTATGTCCTGACATGGAAAGATTTCCAAGATAGAATCATTGAGCTGCAGACCTATATGTATAGTATAACCTCATCTATGTTTAACACGTATACATGAAGACTCTATACTTTTATAAGTCTGTGTCTGTTTCATGAATGTATAGAGAAAGGTCTAGGGGCCGGCCCGGTGG
>NW_007771495.1:1505-3399 GCF_000696425.1 Galeopterus variegatus | reverse complement strand
CAAAAAAAAAAAAAAAAAAAGAAAAAGAAAGGTCTAGAAGGACACTGCTCAATTAGTAACGATAATGAAGTGGGGACCAAGTCTGGCTGTGATGGTCAAGCGGAACTTCATTTTTGTTTGTGAGATTTAATATTTTTAACAAAGAAAATATATTCATGTAATACCTGTACTTTTTTTTTTAGTTTAGTGAAGTAATTGATATTGATACCACGTTGTAAGTATTTAAGCATGATGGTACTATTAGGTGCATAGATTGGGCATTGTTAGGGAGTATAGTTCTGTATAGATCAATTCACATAGAAGATCTACTATAATCTACTATTATCTTGAATGATGCTCATTCATTCATTCATTCATTCATTCATTCTACAAACACGTTTTTGTGTGTGCCAGGCAATATGGCAGTGCTTGGGAGACACAAAATTTTTAGGCTGCTTGGAGAGAAAAGAAATACACAGGAAATAAAAATAATAGCTGGCCTTTCTGAGTGCTCATCAGATGCCATGCCCTGTGACACGTGCTTTACAGCATCTGCTGACTCATTTAACCGTGAGGTGATGCTGTGACTATTCCTGTGTGCAGATGAGGAAGTGGAGGAGGAAAGGCTAAGGCCACACCTCTAGCTAAGAGGTGAAGCTAAGAGATAGAGCCAAGCACTCTGACCTCAGAGGCTGTTTACCACAAAGCTACAAAAACGATACTTAATAACAACACATGTGAAGGTAGAAAGGACTCTTCAAGGCAGTTTGGTTGGATGCAGAAAGGAAAGAAGACTCTGGTGAGAGTAGCTTATGGAGGCTTCATGTCTTTTAAGTTTCATGGACTGGCAGAAAGAACAAAGCAAAAATTCCACATTGGGGAGGGAGTATTTGCTAAAAGCATCAATAAAAGAATATTTAAGATTCTGAACAATTGGACTGGAATAGAATGCTTTTATATGGAAATAGTAGGATTTTAATGCCTTTACTTTTCATTTACGTATTCATCGTAGAAATATTAGCTGAGTAGCTGCTATGTTTCCCTCACTGACTAGGAGCTGGATATTCGGTCAAGAGCAAAGCAGGTGTCGTGCCTGCCTTCCCCAAGCTGACTGTCTGAGGGTTAGCAATGACAATAAACCGACTCACAAATAAAAAGTATAATTATAGACTTCTGGTTATAGCAAAAGGGCAGAGAAAATAACCAAAAATCCTCCTGGTATTATTATTATTACTTCAAAAGGCTGATAAAAACATAATAAACATTATTTTATGGACCAAGCTAAGAGAGCTGAAAAGAATGAAGAATGCCAGGGGTAGGAAAAAAAGGAAAAGTTCAAAACCAGGGGGGTAACCAGGTGAGCTGCAGCTGCCCTGAGGAGGACAGGTTTGTGTGCAGAGAGCTGTTGGAGTTGCCAACCTAGAGCACTGGTCCTGCAAGTACATCAGGATCACATGAAGAGCTTGTTAATGCACATTGTGCTAGACCCCAGCCTACCTCCCATGTTTCTGATTCACTCCATCTTGGTTTGAGTGTGAGATTCCACATTTCTGAAAACTTCCAAGTGTTGCCGATGCTGTTGGCCTTGGGAATGCACTTCAAGAACAGTGACAAAGAGTTCTGGTCAAGATGGCAGAATAGACGGTCCTCAGCATCACTCTCTCCCACAAATCAACAAGTTTACAGCTCCCACCGAGGGTTCAGATCCCACATACAGACCGGTTCCCGCTCACTGGCTGAGCGAGGTGCGGGCGCAGCGCCAAGGGTTGCGATCCCGTTGCCGGTCCCGGTCCGGTACAGGCGCGACACTGAGGGTTGTGATCTGTTGCCAGACACGAAAAAAAAGACAAAAAGGAAAAAAAAAATGTAACATCAGCCAAGCTGGGGCTGCTGGAGCTCAGGGGAAGAGGAGGAG
>NW_007771495.1:0-717 GCF_000696425.1 Galeopterus variegatus | reverse complement strand
CACAGGAGTGAGGAGCCAGAACAGCTATAAAAGGGGAGCCATTCAGAAGCTGGTGAGACAATGCAAGAGACGAGAACAGGGCCTGTTCCATGGGAAGTGTCTGGAGCACAGGCAGTGGAGGAGACAGGCCCACTAGGAGAACACTGGGGCACAGCAAGGACCGCCAATTTATCCCCCAGTCAGCACAAGACCACTGAGGGGAGACTGGCCGGGAATGCAGAATTGCATGGGGTTCAGTTTGATGAAAAACTCAGGCCCAGATCGGAGTTTCTACACAACCCAGGTTCACCTGGTCTTTGGAGAGCCTGAAGTACCTATAAGGTCAACCATTAAACCCTGAGCTGCACAAAAAGCCTTCCCTAGGGAAACAGCAGCAAAGCAGCAATTTAGCTCAACCACAGAGCTCAAGTACTGGTTCCCACAGGAAGTTACCCTGTGTTAGAAGTAAGCAAAGGACAAAAAATTAGTTCCGGCCCAGGCACATCACCAGCACTTTGGGGCCCACCAGGGGACGTGAGGCATCGATCCAGGGAACAGACACAACTCTCACATCCAGGCATACTGCCAGTGCCTGGGGGCCTGCCCGGGGGCCAGTGGCAGGCAGCCAGAGACCGGACCCCACTTCCACACCCAGGCACAACACGCCAGCTCCTCGAGGCCCACCTGGGTACCCGAGGCATGGAGAAAAGGATCAGATCCCTCTCTCACAACCAGGCA
>NW_007771494.1:4887-5291 GCF_000696425.1 Galeopterus variegatus | reverse complement strand
GATGTAAAACGGAAATCATGCCTCTAATAAAGCAGCCTGACAGCAAGGAGCATGCTGATGAGGAAGCAGAAGTGGATTGGGGAGGCTGAGGGTCTCTGGCAGCTCAAAGTCCCAAATGACATGATTGTGGTGGTGACTGTGGGGCTTGTCCAATCCCTTGCAGAAGACCTTTGCCTATCCCTGGCTTTGCTCAGTGAGATGAGCAAACTCTAGAGGCAGGGGTGGTGATGGAGGCCAGAGACTTCAAATACGTCTGTCCCAGAATGAGACCCGTTATTTTGTCCACTGTCCCCTCCAACCAAGCAAGCTCAGTGCAAGGCCCAGGATGCTCCTGAGTGCAGAGACAGCACTGCTGGGCCCTGCTGTGGTAGGACAGTGACACTCAGTTTGTATTGCTCTTTCAT
>NW_007771494.1:2377-2999 GCF_000696425.1 Galeopterus variegatus | reverse complement strand
CATTTCTGTTGCTTATAACAGAATACCTGAAACTGGGTAACTTATAAAGAAATGAAATCTATTTCTTACAGTTTTGGAGGCCATGAAGTCCAAGGTCCAGGGAATGCATCTGGTGAGGGCCTTCTTGGTGATAATTTTCCACAGTGACACAGGGTTTCACATGGCAAGAATGGCATGAACAAGAGAGCCAAGCTTCTCATTTGCTCTCTTTATAAAGCCTTCAGAATCACTCCCATGACAACCCATTAAGCTATCAACTCATTACTCCATGAATGGATTAATCCATTTATGAGGCACAATCCTCCGATTCAATCACCTCTCGAAGGCTCCGCCTTTCAAATGCCATAATTGGATTTTCCACCCTTTTAACACATTACAATGGGGATCACGTTTCCAACACAAGAGCTTTTGGGGGACACATTTGACCCATAGCAGGTGGGGACTGCCAGGTTTCTCCGGGCAGTCCAGTAAAGTTACTAAAAATGAAAATAAAAAGTAAAAATACTTTTAGAATTAATAAGTATTTTGTGGGGAGATACTTTATAAATATTCTGTTTCTCATCATATTTCAATCATTGATTTTGGGGTTCTTAATGATCCTGCCTGAGACAATTACTACTGT
>NW_007771494.1:0-370 GCF_000696425.1 Galeopterus variegatus | reverse complement strand
GGACGTGAATGCAGAATGGGAAGAGAAGGGGGGAAATGTGGCAATTTCTGTCTCTGTCCCTTTCCAATAGCTATCCTCTTAATCACAATACTTTGGGGCCTCTAAATCCTCCAGTGAGTTCCCAGAACCCTGGAGAGTCGGCCCGACCTCTCCCAACCCTCTGCAGACTTGTTTGCCCCTCACTTACCAAGCAGTCTTCAGGCTAGCACTACCTATCACCTGTGTGCCCACAGGCTCACAAAGCACTACACTCTGACTTAAAGTCTCCATCCGTCCGTCCATCCGTCCATCCATCCATCCGTCCATCCATCCATCCATCCATCCATCATCTATTGATGCCTATTTTAAGCCAGGCTGGTGGTTGTGCTAA
>NW_007771493.1:4980-5292 GCF_000696425.1 Galeopterus variegatus | reverse complement strand
ATAAAAAAGACATGATGCGTACAGAGAAACAGAGACAAAGATAACAGCAGATTTCTCATTAAAAACAATGCCAGACAGAAGATGGTGGAACAACATCTTTAACGTACATTAGTCCCCTTTATCTGCAGTTTCACTTTCTGCAGCTTCAGTTACCCACAATCTGATAATATTAAGTGTAAAACTTCAGAAATTAAACAATTCATAAGTTTTAAATTGTGCACAGGTCGAGGAGCATGATGAAATTTTGTCCCATTTCACCCCAAATGTAATTACCCCTTTGTCTAGCATATTCACGCTGTGTATGCTACCTGC
>NW_007771493.1:1032-4232 GCF_000696425.1 Galeopterus variegatus | reverse complement strand
ATTTCACCCCAAATGTAATTACCCCTTTGTCTAGCATATTCACGCTGTGTATGCTACCTGCCTGTTAGTCACTCGGTAGCAGTCTCAGCTATCAGATTGACTGTCATGGTATCACAGTAGTTGTGTCCATGTAGCCCTTATTTTACTTAATAATGGCTCCACAGAACAAGAGAAGTAACGATGGCAATTCAGATATGCCAAAGAGAAGCTATAAAGTGCTTCCTTTAAGGGAGGAGGTGAAAGTCCTCAACCTAATAAGGAAAGGGGAAAAAAAAGAAAAACATATGCTGAGGTTGCTAAGATATATGGTAAGAACAAATCTATCTATGAAATTAAGAAGGAAAAAGTAATTCATGCTAGTTTTGCTGTAGCACCTGAAACTGCAAAAGTAACAGCCACAGTGTATGATAAGAGCTTAGTTAAGATGAAAAACACATTAAATTTGTGGGTAGAAAACATGACCAGAAAACATGTTCCAATTGGTGGCAATGTGTTGCTCCAGAAAGCACTGAGCCTATACAAATACTTCAGCAAGGGAACCCCTGAAATAAGTGACATCAAGCCATATATGGCAAGTAAGGGATGGTTACACAGATTCAGAAATAAAAAGTCAGTGGTATCCTAACACTACATCCCAATGTCTACATCATTCACCTCACTTCATCTTATCATGTAGGCACTGGGTCATCTCACACCATCACAAGAAGAATGAGCAAAGTACAATGAGATAGTTAGAGAGAGAGACCACATTCACATAACTTTTATTACAGTATCTTGTTATAATTGTCCTGTTTTGTTATTAGTTATTGTTAATTTCTTACTGTGCCTAGTGTATAAATTAAATTTATCATAGCTATGTGCATATAGGAAAAAGCATAGTATATAAGGGGTCAGTACTATCCAGTTCCAGGTATCCACTGGGGGTGGTAGAACATATGCCCCATGGATAAGGGGGGACCACTGTACTGAGATGAAAAAAGATATCAATCTAGAACCCTACCCCCAGAAAAAAAATATCTTTCAACTGTGAAGACAAAGCAAAGATTTTTCAGACATACAAAAGCTGAAAGAATTAATCACCAACAGACCTGCAAGACCTATTAAAGCAAGCCCTTCAGGAAGAAGGAAGGTGATACCAAATGGAAACCTGGATCTACAAAGAACAATGAAAAGCACCAGACATCATAACTGTGTGGGCAAATTTAAAAATCTTCTTATTAAATATCTTTAAAATATAATTTAATGTTTATGATAGAAACAATAAAATATATTTGGGGATTTGTAACACAGGTGCAAATAAAAATCTATAATGATAATAGCAAAAACCTGGGATGGGAGAAATGGACATTGTCAGTTTGGGCTGCTGTAACAAATTACCATCCACTGGGTGGATTAAACAGCAAACACTTACTTCTCACAGCTCTGCAGGCAGGAAAGTCCAAGCTCAGGGTGCCAGCGGGGTTGAGTTCTGATGAGGACCTGCTTCCTGGTTACAGGTGGCCAACTTCTCATTGTGCCCTCATATGGCAGAAAGAGAGCAAGAGAACTCTCTGGGGTCTCTAACAGTACTAATCCTATTCATCAGGGCTCTACTTTCGTAACCTCATTTCCTACCAAAGGCTCTGTCTCCTAATCCCATCACACCGGGGGTTAGGATTTTAACATATGAATTTTGAGAGAATACAATCATTCAGTCCACTGCAGACATATTCTGTTGTAAAGTTCCTAGACTATGTGTGAGGTGGTATATCATTCACAAATAGACTATGATAAGTGCCCATTAAAATAATACAATAAAGAGGTGTAGCTAATAAGACAAAGAAAAATAAGTGGAATAATAAATATAAGTAATTACCCTCAAAATGGGCAGAAAAGGAAGAAAAGGGAAACAAAAACAGATGAACAAACAGGAAACAGCAAGATGGTACATTAAAATAAAACCACCTCAATCCTTACATTGTACATGTCCTGAACAGCTCAATTACAAGGTAGAGGTTTCTAAAGTAGATAAAAAAAGGAAGATACAATTGTAGGCTGCTTACAAAAAATCCACTTTGAATCAAAAGACACAAGTAGGTTAAAAGTAAAATGATGAAAAAGATATAATAAGACAATTGGATTACTTATATTAATATCAGACAAAGTGGACTGCAGAGCCAAGTATACTTCCTGAGAAAAAGAGGATCTTCCTATAATTCTAACAGGTAGTAGAGGAGTCAATTTATCAAGAGGACATAATCCTAAACACTTATGTTCCTAGTAACAAACCATCAAAATATATAAAGCAAAAATTGACAGAACTGCAAGAAGTTCTACCCACTATTATAGCTGGAGATTCCAACACCTCTCTAAAAAAATTGATAGCATAACTAGACAGAAAATCAATAAGGGATTAAGAACTCTATCAACCAACTTGACTTCATTGACATTTATAAAACGCATCATCCAACAGCAACAGAAACGGGACATGGAATATGGACAACAGAGCAAATCTCAAGGAATTTAAAAGGACTCAAATCATACAAAGTATGTCTTTGACCACAATATAATTAAGTAAGGAGTCAATAACAGAAAGATCCCTGGGTTATCTTCAACTAAAAACATACTTCTTAATAACTTTTGTCTCAAAGAAGAAATCAAAAGAGAAATTAGAAAGTACTTTGAACCAAATGAAAAAGAGACTATATATAACATCGACATTTGTGGTATTCAGCTAAAGTAGTACTTAGAAGAAAATTTATAATAGAAAGCACCTACATTAGAAAAAAACAAAGGTCTGTCTCAAATCTCCTTAAGAAATTAGAAAAATAAGAGTAAATTAAACCCAAAGTAATCAGAAGAAATTAGATAATAAAGATCAGTTTCTATAAATATTAAAAGGATGATAAGAGAATGTTAAAACCAATTTTAGTTAATAAAATCGACAATTTTCAGGGAAAGGTACAAACTTCCAAAGCTACCTCAAAAAGAAATGGAAAGCAACCCAAAGTAATCAGAAGAAATTAGATAATAAAGATCAGTTTCTATAAATATTAAAAGGATAATAAGAGAATGTTAAAACCAATTTTAGTTAATAAAATCTACAATTTTCAGGGAAAGGTACAAACTTCCAAAGCTACCTCAAAAAGAAATGGAAAGTTTAAATAGCCTTATATCTTTAAAGAAATTGAATTTTAGTTAAAAATTTCCTCACCAAAAAA
>NW_007771493.1:0-440 GCF_000696425.1 Galeopterus variegatus | reverse complement strand
TTAAATAGCCTTATATCTTTAAAGAAATTGAATTTTAGTTAAAAATTTCCTCACCAAAAAAAAAGAAAAGAAAAACATCCAGGGCCAGAGGACTTCAGTTTACCAAATACTTAAGGATGAAACAGTACCAATCCTATACAAACTGTCCCAGAAAAGAATACTCCCCACTCATCCTATGAAGCCAGCATAATCTGATACCAAAACCAGACAAAGACGTTATAAGAAAACTACAGAACAATATCCTTCATGAACACAGATGCAAATACTTTAACAAAATTTTTAGCAAACTGAACCCAACAATATATAAAATTGGTAATATGCATGACCAAGTAAGTTTTATCCTAGAATGAAAGATTTATTGATTTGATTTTGAAAGTTAAACCAATATAATTCACCATATTAACAGAATTGAGCCATACTGAATCCTTTTTTTTTTTTTT
>NW_007771492.1:4918-5292 GCF_000696425.1 Galeopterus variegatus | reverse complement strand
CTGTGCCTCCTGGGTGTGGAGTAAAGGGGAGGTCTTGGTCTAGGCCTCTGGACAATTGCCACGGCACAAGGAACCACCTGTGTCACAGGCCTGGGAGCTGGCCGTCCCATCTCACAGTTCCCTCATCACAGCAGGCCTCCTTCACCAGCTCGCCCAGCCCCACAATCCTGATATACACAAAGGAATATGGCTTTCCAGACTTGATTATGTAAAAATCAAAAATTTACATGAAGCAAAAAATACCTTATGTGGAATGACAGATGGGAGAAAATACCTACAACATAAATAAAATATCTATACTATTCAAAGAGTTCCTACAAATTAATAATTTTTAAAAAGATGAGTAACCTGTCAGGAGGCAAGGGTCCAATGAG
>NW_007771492.1:2504-2945 GCF_000696425.1 Galeopterus variegatus | reverse complement strand
GTGCCTGAGCATATATCTTGAAATGCACATTATTTTGTTATAGGCTTCCCTTTGTGTTTCCTTTATAGTTGGGACATTATATTGATATTTTTGCAATTATGTGTGTAAGTGGGTCTATTTTCTACAAATTTCATTAGAATAGTAATATTTGTTATGGAAAGGGGGCACTGGGCCCGAGGGGATTGAGAATGGCCAGTTCCAGCCAGTCAGTCAGCAGATGGTGCCCCCTGGTGATGCTTATGGGCCCATGGATTGGGTGGAATGTTTTCTTCCATCTTTATTCTTCAACATGAACAAGGAGGCAACCACATGGCCCTGATGGCTACTGGCAGCCATCTTGTGATCATGAGAGGAACGTTGCTGAGGATAAAGCCAGTGTGGAAGACGGAGATGGAGGACCTGGGCCGTTGGTGACCTCACTGAGCCCTGGTTCTAGGGCGT
>NW_007771492.1:0-460 GCF_000696425.1 Galeopterus variegatus | reverse complement strand
CCTCCACGAAAGCAGGCATCCATCACATAAGTGTGACAAACAGTGGGGACCAGCCAGTTTATGTTAACACTTCTTCAGAGCAAACATCTTAGAAAATTAGCAATTATTTCACTTGTCAAAGCCTCAGAAATGCTATATTCTTCAGTTTCCCTGCCATGTTGTCATGTTCAATGTGATTTTTTTTAAATTTTAGTCAACTTGATTGCAATTAACACAGTTACAGATAAATGAGCAGATGGGAGTACCTCATTTTCTTAGCTGGGTGTCACATCCTTCACTGTAGAGTACACACAGTTTGATTCTACAAGCAGCATTCAGCTATCACTGTGGTCTAGGCAGATGCTAATTCTCAGGGTCTCTAGAAACTGACATCAATTATTTTCAAAATATTTAAGATGAATTGATACCTTTGGCAAAGTTAGAACTTAGCAAGAGAATTAAACAAACAGCGGGCATGGGA
>NW_007771491.1:4694-5293 GCF_000696425.1 Galeopterus variegatus | reverse complement strand
AGGGAGGCAGGAAATTATGGGATGCATAGAGGAAACAGTAAGTTATGCAGGTCGGTGGAGACGCTGTCACATTCAAGAAGGTTTCAGTTCCAGGTGACGACATCCAGGCTTTGGGCCATAAAAACCCAGGGGAGCGTGTGCTCTGACCGAGTTTAATTTATATGCTGAACGTATGGGAGACCTGAAGGGAAGAGACACAAGTAAGGAGAGCCACAAAAGGGTCACGCAAAGTCCCGCTAATCTGCTTTGATTGTGGAGGAAGCAGGAATGAGCAGCGGTTACTAACTGGGATCGTGGGGACTGTGGGTTACACGCAGCCGTTACAGTTGCACTCAATAAATATACGTTAAATTGACCATTGACTTGTTAAGTAGGGGGCCCACATGGTGTTCGGTGGCGGAAGGGGGCAGCGACTGCTGAGGGATGCCACGGGCTCTGCGGGGGCTCCGCTGTCTGCGGCACCCTAGCAGACAGCAGAAATGACGGACTTGGCCTGCAGAGTGATGCTGACTTAGTGCTAAGAGCCTGTGTCAGCCAACTGGGGCTTACCACACTGAGATAAGTGGAATTGGGAAAAGAGCAGAAAGAAGAAAAAGTAG
>NW_007771491.1:2131-3362 GCF_000696425.1 Galeopterus variegatus | reverse complement strand
TTGTGTCTGTTGTCCCTATTCTCCCAGCAGTGTCCCATGCTGATGCTGAGAGCCTCCCAAACTGCTTCTGGCCCACAGGTAATTTGAGCCTCTGCCATTGCCACTCCCTTGGAATGTTCTTTCTGTGCCCACTGACCCTTGGCCTGGTGGGCCTTTGGGCTGCTGATTTTCAGCTGGAACTTGAAGGTAAGAATGCAGCTTCACAGAAATGCTGTGCTTAACTCGGTTTCCTTTTTAAATCTTTACTCCGGTCGTGTAGGTGTTGCTGTATAGACAGATTAACTCAAGCTGCGAAAGATCCAAAGGAATCTGAAAAAGTAAAATAAAAGACATTTGTACCCAAGAGACACGAGCCTAACAATGTTAGACCCAGAAATTCAGGACCCTGAAGGCAATCACCTCGAAAAGCTCCTTCCTCCATAATACAGTCTCTCTCTTCCACCTGACTTTTTCCCAAATGCCCTCCCTCACCAGGGGCCAGCTCCCCCTCTCCCTCCAGGACTTCTGTCCACGAGGGACCTCTTTTCACCCCAGCCATTGGCTGAGACATGCTCCGGGTTTGAAGAGCGGGCACGTCCTGGTGGGAGGCTGGACATACAAGCAAGGAATTTTAAACGGTGAGGTTGGAACTATAAAATTTACACACAGAATAGTGTGGGATCCCTTGGAAGGAGCAATTATTTCTGGCCATGGAATCAAGGATGGCTTCACGACGGAGGTCACATGAGCTGGCCTGAAAAGATGGGAAAGCTTCCAGCTGCTGCTCAAGGAGCAATGTCTGTGTCCAGGGGCACAACTCTACAAGGACAGCAGCCATGCGTCCCTGTGGCCCCACTGTGGAGGGGCTGTGGGGAGAGTGAGAAGGGCTTGCGATTTCTCCTCTGCTCCCGCCACACTGCCCGGCTGCCTCGACTCTCTGCTGTGCCTCTTCCCCGAGCCTGGTTCCATCACGGCCCGGCCCATGCAGGCCGTGGACAGAGCCTGGTGGAACCCAACACTCCAGACGGTCCAAGCGCTTTCACCTCCCTGGTCCTCAGCGCAGAGCCTTCTGGTGGTGCCTCCTTTTCTCCCTCACCCTACACGCCATGCACTTCTGTAACTGTGCTTACTCTTAACTCACACTCTCGGGGATCGCCCAGACACTCGGCACCACCCAGCCACCCAGAGCAGGGTGCCTAATCCTCATCTCCAGGTCAGAGCCACATATGCACCTGCCCGGGGGCCTCCAAGC
>NW_007771491.1:0-396 GCF_000696425.1 Galeopterus variegatus | reverse complement strand
TTGCTGTGCTGTAGTCACACATTCCTCTGTTCTCTGCGTTTTCTGTAAATTGGTGTGGATCTAGATTCTGGTGCAATGTTTTCGGCAGGACCAATGTTTTCAGTGTTTTTATGGGGAATGTAGTTCTTCACTAAGAGGTACACAGTATACAATGTCTAACAGTCTTTCTCTCCGTGGTGTTAGGAGCCACGAGGGTTAAATGCCTGGGTTCCTTAAGTCATTACGGGTTGCAAAGGGACATTACAATTCTGTAATTTATTGTTTATTTATTTGTTGGAATGATTCTCTGAAAAGACACGTCCTTTCTTGGACTATTCGGTTATGCAGTGGTACCATTAACATAGGACAGTCAAGACAACTGATTAATTTGTTCCCTTTATTTACCAGTTTCCAAAA
>NW_007771490.1:4664-5293 GCF_000696425.1 Galeopterus variegatus | reverse complement strand
GTGGGACTAATTTTAAGGTAACCAGACATCCTGCTTCGTCTGGGACAATCCTTGTTTATGTTTGTTATTCTGATGTAATTATTAATAGCATCCCCTTTCACTCTCAAAAGTGACCCAGTTGTGTTGATGAATTACAAGGTAACCTTCCTGGTGCCTATCGAGTGCTTGTAAAGTGGAAAGGTTGGAAGGATGGAGGCAAATATTTCAAAGCAAGGTGGAGATTGGAGGCAGAGGAGTGTAGATGCCTGGAGGAGGAGGAAGGGAGCCCCAGGGCAGAGATGGACAGGGGAGGCCTGGAACTTGGCCTTGGTGTGGAAGGGTGAGCACGACACAAACGAAGGGGNGCTGTGGAATTAGAGACAGATGCTGAGCTGGCCACGAGCAGATATTAAATTGTATTAAACTATGCAAACTGCATTTCTCATGCAAGGCTTGTTTCAACCTTACATCAGCCCTTGGGCTGCATTTGCATTTCTATAGAGAACGAAATAAAAGCAGCATGTCACTTACTCATTTCTATTCATAACTGTGAGCTGTTATTATTCTAGCTCCACTCTGTTCTACACAGAACAGCCAGATTAATCTTCCTAAACCTCCATCAAGAGCTAGTTCAGTTCCCAGCCTTTCAT
>NW_007771490.1:2306-2702 GCF_000696425.1 Galeopterus variegatus | reverse complement strand
TTTTTTTTTAAATCCCCTAGAGTAATAGTTCTTAAACGATAGCATGTGTCAGTATCTCCTGAAGAGCTTGTAAAAACACAGATGATGGGCCCCACTCCTAGAGTTTCTGATTTGGGAGGTCTGGAGTGGGGCCTGAGAATTTGCATTTCATGTGATCTGAGGCTGCTGGTCTGGGGAGTACTCTCTGAGCACCGCTGACCTAGAGGTTGTTAATGCTCATCCAAGCCGGGGACTGTGGACTCTGAATGCTCAGATGGTTTGAGTCTACTTTGTAGAGACTAGGACAGGATTAGAGAAGCTAGACGCAGGATGGCTACCTACCAGCCTTCCTCCCAAGCTGGGCAGACATAATTAATTGATCACTGTGCTCTTTTAACTGAGTCCTGGCTGAGGTCA
>NW_007771490.1:0-383 GCF_000696425.1 Galeopterus variegatus | reverse complement strand
CCAAAGCATCCCTGTCTCTGGGCTTCCCTACTTTTATTCCAGGTACCAGCACCTCTTCTAGTGTCCCAGGTGTAGGATCTCAGCTACGTTAAGCTATGTTATCCAGTCGACAGCCACGTCTGGTCCCTTTTTCCTTCCTGCTGCCACTCGCCCCAGCCATGCTTGCCTTTGCCTCTGCCATTGTGTTGCTGCCATCGTGTTGCTGGGTTAAATGGGTGATAACCCAATTTCCAGTCTCATGCTCTTCCCGTTCGTGCATTTCTCTCAGAGTCCTGCCCCTATTTTTCTCTTACTGCTCTCCCTGGCTGCAAATGTCCACTGATGGCTTGTCATGTGCCCGGTGCGGTGCTGAGCACTGGACATCTGTTATCCCATTTCAACTT
>NW_007771489.1:0-5294 GCF_000696425.1 Galeopterus variegatus | reverse complement strand
TGGGGTATATGTGTATATTTCACTTAACCCCCATTTTGCATCTGGGCCTTCATCTCCACAATCCTTATGCATGGTCCCTAAGTTTCTCCAGAGAAAATGCCTCCTGTCTCCTGTAGATCTGTCCATGGCCCCCGGCTTTGTGGGGCCAGGATAGGAGTTACTTCTTACATCAGCCCCTTGTTTTCACCTCTCTCCAGCCCCACCTTCCATAGTGTCCAATACCTGGTACCTCCAATCCCTAAGTCCTTAGGGCTCTGCAGGGAAAGTGGCTTGCTTCTTGTTGATATCACCGTTGGCAGGCATTTCAATCTTCCCCTGTTCTGCTAAGGCATTTACCATTCCTCCATCCCATTTCTGCCTTTGTATATGGGTGGGATTGCCACTTTCTCTCGGTTTCATTGAGGATGGAGACTATATAGGTTTTCTAGTTCTCCTTGTTATTTTGAGGTGAGTTTCAAGAGAAGAGGGACAGAGACATCTTTACGATTTTAAAACCACAAGTCTGCATTAAGTAGACATTAAGTCTACATTATATTTTAATCCTCACAACTCTTAACATTGCCATTAGTGGAACTAAGGTTCAGAGAAGTTAAGTTCTCTGCACAAGGTCAAACTTGAAAAGTGGCTAAGAAACCAGATCTAGCTCAGGGCAAAACTGTGCTCTTTTTCTCGGTCTCTCCTGCCTCCCAACACTCTCAGACCAGGTGAGGGTATGACCAAAGTCCAGCCCGGACCAACACCCAGAAGTGCAATTTGAGGAAGCCCTTCAGGGCACACTGTTAACCAAGGATGTCAAGAAGAAACGGAATACCAGAAGCAGGGTCCAGCCCTGGGGGAAAGGGCTGACGGGCTCACAGCAAATCCCAGACTTAGACCACACAGAAAGGGAGAAGGAAAAAGTCCTAAAGGAACTTGGGAGAGAAATTGGTTTTGAGGGACCCAGAAAGAAAGGCCAGTGAGGCCAATGGTGTCACACCATGAGGGCAGGAGAAATGCTGTGTGGACACTGGGCTTATGCCCATCCCGGACACCAGGGACTTCCAGAACCCCAGCCTCTCACTGCTCTCAGGACTGCGAGGACTCCCAGTGGTCCCCAGATTTCCCTGCTCCCACTGGTCTCAGCCAGGGCGGGTTCTGCTTCCAGGTGACTGAAAGGGCTGGTAAGAGAGCAGGTTAGTGCTGACAATGTTGGTCCATCCCGTGTATGCATAGAGTGAAGAGCGTGTCCTCGCATTCACCCATTTCATTTCATCTTGTTAGAGTTTGCCAAAGGACAGCACATGGGTTTCATTTCACAGCCCAGCTCTGACTAGTGACGGCTGCCTGGAGACCCACAAGGAGAGTGATTCTGTGGCTTCGTCCAGGCTTGGGGTACAGATGCCACAGTTGATTAGCGACACCTGCCATGGGTGTAGAATAGAAGAACTATACAATATGTGCTATCACCGACTCAGGCCATCTCCTCTTCCCAGATCTTTGTCCTCCGCGAATGTGACCAGAATGCTCTCAATGTCCTTATTCAAGTGGCTGATAAGAGTTAACAAGACAGACCCAAGGACAGTGCCATTCGGTGCAGTTCTGAGACTGATCTCTCACCTGGTGCCGACGCACAATCATTGGATATAGTCTGCCACTTTGGGAATTTGTTTCAAATTTGTTTTCCCAGCCACATTTCCCCATCTTGTATCCAACAGAGACTTTTCCTGTAAAGCCTCCACCTGGGGAAGGACGGAGGAGGGGTACATTCCTCTTAGGATGTCTGTGTCTGAGATGCAGAAACTGGGATGTTGAAAAGTGAGTGGTCCCCTAGAGAAAAGAGATAAGCCCCATGCTCACACTCCCTGGGCTCTCCGAGGACCCCAGCCCGTGGTCTCTTTCCATGTCCTGAGCAAACAATGAGTCTCGTGGGGAAAATGAGCAGTAAAGATTGCGCAGAACATAACAAAAATAAACAGCACAGTCCACTTCAAGCCGCTCATACTTTAATCTTAAAATACAAACTTTCTAAAATTAAGAGTCTTACTTCTATTTTACCAACAAAAACAAAAACAAAAATCACTCGTGTTAGCTAAATATAGGTGTATGTGTGGTTGAGCAAGGGAGCATGAACATGGGTGGGAGTGGCTCGTGCTGTGTGGGGGGGGGCTGTGTGTGTGTGTATGTTGGTCAGTAGATGAATCCGGCCTTGCTGTTTTGTCTTTGACCTGGTCAGATGGAACCTTGGCTTTCCAAACTTCACACCCAGCAGTTGCAGAATCCAGAATTCTAGAGCCCTTAGGCCTGATCCAAGGGCTAAGGGAGGAGGAGGGAGAAGAGGAGAAGATCTAAAAATTTATGCCACTTCCACTGGAGGAAAAATAGGGGCTGTTCATCAGGGGGCTCCCAGACATCGAGCCAAACCTGGAAGAGAGGGAGGGTAGAGGACACCATGATGAAATTCCCGAGGAGAAGATCTAAAAATTTATGCCACTTCCACTGGAGGAAAAATAGGGGCTGTTCATCAGAGGGCTCCCAGACATCGAGCCAAACCTGGAAGAGAGGGAGGGTAGAGGACACCATGATGAAATTCCCGATGTTATCGGAGGGATTAGGAAAAATAATATGTTAATTTTGTGGCTGCTAAAGACTGTGAAGACCATGACAGGTTTGGAGGCTAAGAGCTTTAGCTTAATCAAAAAGCTTTGGCTCTGGGAAAATAAAATATTAAATTGATACAATTAGAGGACAATAAAGAGCTTCTTCTGCCACTTACTTGGATCAGGAACCCCTGAGAGGCTGTACGGATTATTTCTACAAAGTCTCCACTCTCTCCATGCCCAGGATCACAGAGCAGGGAGCTCTCTGGATCTGAGCACCTAACCTGTGTGCCTGAGACCACTCTAACCTGCCATAGAGGAGCAGGTGTGTTCTTCAGGAAAATCCACAACCTCAGAGAACTCAGGGGCAGGTCCCAGCATTCAATCTTAGAGTCGGGACAATCCTGACAGGGGGTGGGGGGTGCTCATTTCAACACCAGTCTGAGAAGTAAGCTGGGAGACATCCCTGAGTGCCTGGGGCTTCTTGGCTAGATCCTCAGGGAAGGAAGAGCTGAGCAGATGTGAGCCTCACCCTCTAACAGCAGAAATACACCCACTTCCAGTTTTTCTCCCTAGCATACTCCTATTCATACTTCAAAATAGAGTTCAAAAGCCAGCTCCTCTGTGAAGCCTTCCCTGACCTCTCCAGATGGAATCATTTTCTCATACGTCTGGGACTCTACTGTAATTTCTTTACCCATCTGCTAGTGTACTTCAAATGAATGAGAACAGAGCTCAATGCAAATCACAGCAGAGCAAATGGAGAGATTTAGTCTAATCCAGGGACTATCAATCACTTTTCAGCTGGGAAGATGCATATTACAGAAGCGATTCACGTTCATGGCCCCCTCCCATGAGTTGATGAAACAACAAAACTCAGGGATAGGGGAGGAAAAAAGCAAGGGGAACAGACCACTGCATTAATTTGCAATGCTTCAGCTGGTGGCAGTATCTGTGGCTCACTGCGAGCGTCCACGGACAAGCCAGGCTTTGGGTTATGTTTCACTCCCTTCTCGCTAAAGCAAGTTCTATGAGAGCAGGTACATTGTCTGCACTGTTCACCCTTTACACCCAGTGCCCAGCCCAGGACCTGGCATGAGGTAGGTGCCTAGTAATATGCAACTAATGCCAGCAGTAACCTCCCCTCTTTTTCTCCCTTTCGAAAGTCATATTGAAATACAAGTGATTCAAAGTAATGATGTTATAAGAATACCCTGGATTCCACTCTGATTTATAAAACAAAAGCCATAACCCATATTACAGTATTTAACAATTATCGGTAATAAATTACTCACGACACACCTCATATCTGATTGCCACACCCCATGCATCTAGCTCTTCCGGGTTGAGAACTTATGATCTGATCAACTGCCAAGGCCATGGTCTGGACAGGACGTACGCTAGAGGGCCAGGAAGAGGAGAGATCGTGTGGACTACAGTTATCAAGGAGCACTTCCCGGAGGAGGGGGGGGGCTTGGGCTGCCTCTTGAGTATGGTGAGCATATGTCCTGGTTTGCCTGGGCCAGCCTCTACGCTGATATTTCCAGTGTAATTGCTATTTGTGCTCCTTTTAACTCTCAAATTTATTATTGCTCGGAAGATAAATTGTGTGGTTATCCCACCCTGATGAATGTATGCAAATTGACTCTGCAGAGGGAAGGGAGGGCTCTCCTCCTCCTTGCCTGAGAACCTGGAGGCCACTTGCTCCTTCCCAGAGGAAGTCTCTTGAGTCCTCCTTTTCTGCTGACCCTCCTTGTCTCCAGACCACACTCTCCACCAAGGCCCGTGCCTCCTACCTGCCTGGTGCAGCGTGGCCTACACCTCGTCCCACCCACTAGCACTGTGCGTGCTCCCTGCCTTCCATCCCGCGGTGCTGGCCTTTCTTTTAATCAGGCTGTGATCCCTCTTCTCTCCTCCAGGAAACGCTTTCCTCACCTGCCTTCCTGCATTGCACACTCTCCCATTTTTTCTCCCCCTCACTCGATGTGCCTTCTTAGACCCTTTGCAGATTCCATGTCTCCCCAGCCTCTCTGCACATGCTGCACGCTCCAGGGTTCAGTCCTTAGGCCTCTTCTCCTCTCTCTACATGAGCACTCCCTGGGCAATCCCATCATGTCCCATCCCATGCCTTTAAATACCATCCTCCATGTCTCCCCAGCCTCTCTGCACATGCTGCACGCTCCAGGGTTCAGTCCTTAGGCCTCTCCTCCTCTCTCTACATGAGCACTCCCTGGGCAATCCCATCATGTCCCATCCCATGCCTTTAAATACCATCTATATGCTAATGGCTCCCAAATTTATCACTAGCCCCAGCCTCTCCCCTGAGCTCCAGACTCCTATATCTACCGTCTGTCAATGGCTCACTCTTCTGTCTAACAAGCATCTCAAATTTCACATGTACAAGACCAGGCACTTGATAAACAGATCTTTGCTCTAGTCCTTGTGACCCTGGCATTTTGGCATCGCCACTCATCCAGTCACACAAGTCAAAAACCTAGGACTTGTGCTCGACTCTTCTCTTTTCCTCATTCCACATCCAACTGTCAAGTCCCATCAACTCTACCAAGGAGATAAACGTCCCAGATCTCCTCACTTGTCCCCTTTCCCACCATCACTGTCCTCATCTGTGCCACCAGCTTCTTACTTGAACCGCTATACAGGCTCCTAAGCTGCTCCCTTGCAGCTGCTTTTACCCCCACAGTCCCTTCTCCATACATC
>NW_007771488.1:0-5294 GCF_000696425.1 Galeopterus variegatus | reverse complement strand
ATGAACTTCATACCAGATAACCTTGCTCCAATGACTAACATTAATTGGACTAACAAGGACCCATGATCCAAGCTGAGCCAATCATATTCTCACTTTCAAATTTGAAACTAAGATACACAGAAACTAAAGGCAGTAAATGTCAGATGCTGTCATAGTTTCCCAACTCTATGAGACCTCACCATTATAGAGTTCTATAGCTGGATTTCCAAAGCTTGAGTGTTTTCTCTAACAGCTAAAGACATCTTTGGCCATGGTCATGGCAGGCCAGAAGCACTAGACAATCAGTGTCCTCAGAAAGAGCTGTTGATCAATGACTTACAGAAGTTGCTGTATAAACATCCCATCTTCTTTGCCCTTTGGCTGGGATGATTCTGAGGCACGTATTTTATAGTGATTCCCAGAATTTCTCAGCAAGACTAAGTTCCAATTACCCGCAGTGGTAATTGGCTTGATAATACACACTTTATTGGTTGTCTTCTCTTTCCTGTCTTACTTCCCCACACCCTTAGGTATTTCCTGGGATGATCTCCCAAATAAAATAGTTGCACTCAGATACCTGTCTCAGAATCCAGTTTTAAGGAAACTTAAGACAGAACTAATAGGTCTGGTAAATTTCAGATTAGTGTTGGGTCATAGCAACCCAAAGCCACACAAGTTCAAGTTCAAGATCTGGGGGTAAATAAAATCAAAATAAAAACAAAAACTTCTCAAACTAGTTTGCATTGTGGATAATGGAGAGATGAGCAGAGGGTCGAGATGAAAGACCGTACAATAAAAAGGAGGGAGCCAGCCAGTCAGCCAGAGAGACTGACTGATAATCTTCTAGCATTTGGGTTCTGTAAGATTTTAAATACCTCTGTTTCGTGAGATACCATGAGGTGTATCTGCGTCTTACTATCCATGTGTCCCCGACTGAGACAAAGATTAGGAACAACTAAGCTTGAAGTTTCAGGGTCACGAAAAGCTGTTTGTAAAGAAATGCTAGTATGCTTTGCTGTTTGGAAGGAGTGTACACATTTTGCAGTGTTTACCCTTATATTGTAAACTGCTTTATTTATGTGACAAAAGCTACAGTTGACCAATATCTTAATTCCAAATCAATACAAGGAACTAAAAACAAGGCTAATCAATTCACTCTCATCTTCTCTGCTTTAGTTTCATTTCTCCTTGATTTCAAACACACTTAAATTAATAAGTAATCAATTATTGTATGCACTGCTGTGCACTTACGAGTTTGTATCTTAAATCCTACTTTTATCAACTTAGTTTATTTTCCTTTTTTATTTCTAGAGTTTCGATTTAGTGCTTTTAAATGTACATGTTCTTTATTCAGGGACTATCTCTTTTTAAAATATATTTTCTATTTGTACTTTTAGCTCTTTAAACATCTTAACACGTTTATTTTGTAGACTTTTAGATTGTTTAGTAATTCCTCACTTTTAGTATGCTGATATTCGTGTTACTTCCAGAGGCTCTCCTTAACAATGGTGAATTTCTTCCCATTATGTGTGATTTTTAATGGCAAGCTCATCTTTGAGGGGGAGCATGGGTTAGGATATGTTACTACATCAGCCAGGGTCCCAGAAGCTTCACAATTTGAAGCAATACCATGGAATAGGAGTGTCCCAACTTACCTGGGATATAAATTCAAATCTCCATTACCTAGAACTGTGGTTTTATTATCACTTTGAGATTTCATTTCCACCACCAGATAACCTTGCTCCAATGACTAACATTAATTGGACTAACAAGGACCCATGATCCAAGCTGAGCCAATCATATTCTCACTTTCAAATTTGAAACTAAGATACACAGAAACTAAAGGCAGTAAATGTCAGATGCTGTCATAGTTTCCCAACTCTATGAGACCTCACCATTATAGAGTTCTATAGCTGGATTTCCAAAGCTTGAGTGTTTTCTCTAATAGCTAAAGACATCTTTGGCCATGGTCATGGCAGGCCAGAAGCACTAGACAATCAGTGTCCTCAGAAAGAGCTGCTGATCAATGACTTACAGAAGTTGCTGTATAAACATCCCATCTTCTTTGCCCTTTGGCTGGGATGACTCTGAGGCACGTATTTTATAGTGATTCCCAGAGTTTCTCAGCAAGGCTAAGTTCCAATTACCCGCAGTGGTAATTGGCTTGATAATACACACTTTATTGGTTGTCTTCTCTTTCCTGTCTTACTTCCCCACACCCTTAGGTATTTCCTGGGATGATCTCCCAAATAAAATAGTTGCACTCAGATACCTGTCTCAGAATCCAGTTTTAAGGAAACTTAAGACAGAACTAATAGGTCTGGTAAATTTCAGATTAGTGTTGGGTCATAGCAACCCAAAGCCACACAAGTTCAAGTTCAAGATCTGGGGGTAAATAAAATCAAAATAAAAACAAAAACTTCTCAAACTAGTTTGCATTGTGGATAATGGAGAGATGAGCAGAGGGTCGAGATGAAAGACCGTACAATAAAAAGGAGGGAGCCAGCCAGTCAGCCAGAGAGACTGACTGATAATCTTCTAGCATTTGGGTTCTGTAAGATTTTAAATACCTCTGTTTCGTGAGATACCATGAGGTGTATCTGCGTCTTACTATCCATGTGTCCCCGACTGAGACAAAGATTAGGAACAACTAAGCTTGAAGTTTCAGGGTCACGAAAAGCTGTTTGTAAAGAAATGCTAGTATGCTTTGCTGTTTGGAAGGAGTGTACACATTTTGCAGTGTTTACCCTTATATTGTAAACTGCTTTATTTATGTGACAAAAGCTACAGTTGACCAATATCTTAATTCCAAATCAATACAAGGAACTAAAAACAAGGCTAATCAATTCACTCTCATCTTCTCTGCTTTAGTTTCATTTCTCCTTGATTTCAAACACACTTAAATTAATAAGTAATCAATTATTGTATGCACTGCTGTGCACTTACGAGTTTGTATCTTAAATCCTACTTTTATCAACTTAGTTTATTTTCCTTTTTTATTTCTAGAGTTTCGATTTAGTGCTTTTAAATGTACATGTTCTTTATTCAGGGACTATCTCTTTTTAAAATATATTTTCTATTTGTACTTTTAGCTCTTTAAACATTTTAACACGTTTATTTTGTAGACTTTTAGATTGTTTAGTAATTCCTCACTTTTAGTATGCTGATATTCGTGTTACTTCCAGAGGCTCTCCTTAACAATGGTGAATTTCTTCCCATTATGTGTGATTTTTAATGGCAAGCTCATCTTTGAGGGGGAGCATGGGTTAGGATATGTTACTACATCAGCCAGGGTCCCAGAAGCTTCACAATTTGAAGCAATACCATGGAATAGGAGTGTCCCAACTTACCTGGGATATAAATTCAAATCTCCATTACCTAGAACTGTGGTTTTATTATCACTTTGAGATTTCATTTCCACCGAGAGCCCCGGATGGAATAGAAACTTTTATTATCATTTTTCTAAGCCACAGAGAGAATTTTTCTAGTACTCTCTTCATTAAAATAGGTGATTAATGAATGTCATTTATCATGATATGCTTAAGAGGGCAGAACTTCATAAGTGATAGACCATTTGATTAACACCTATATTTACGTAACATTTATTTAGCTCCTCAAGGTCAGAGATAATGATCTTATTTTCTATATGCATAGAAATAATTATAACCAAGTAAGGAACATTATGTTTTGGACATTATTCTGAGTATGTCAAATATATTTCTGTTCACCTTTATGTCATATATTCAAGGTAGTTATTTATTCCCGCCATTTAACAGTTAAAAAATTAAAACTCAGGTAGTCATGCCTATGTTTTCTTACTTTGCTGCCTTCTCACAGAAAAAAGATTGAGCAAGTATGGAAAACAACATGTCACAGCATTTTAATTAATAATTTCTCATAAAGTTTACTTTTATTTTACTTTAGTATTATCCAACTGAATTTCTACAGAATAGGAATGCTGTAAGATGCTATGTTAAAAATTGATTCCTTGTTCACAAAATGTCAAAAAGTCTGAAAATTCTATTATTTGTTTCATCTTCTGGATTCTGATCCCTCTCTTATAGATTCGTAGATGTCTAATCAACTCCAGAATGTTAAATGCACCAACCCCAAATTTCCTTTTTTTAAAAAATGTAACACCTATAACATCTCCTGAAACTGGAAATGACTTTGAAGAACTCCTTTTTGGAAATGATGTGTTTTTCCTACCTTTTCCATTCTCAGAAAGATCCTATGATATTGGAAGAGCAAGCAGATATTTGAGAGACAAATTGTAACAATGAGGGTGAGAGATGCAACATTAGAGAATGATAGTTTTAGAATAAAAACCCAAGACTCCAGACAGCTAGTTTAGGGCTATTTCTGCCACCTAATGCTCATCAACAATACCTATTGAATATACAACACACACACACACACACACACACACACACACACACAAACTTATTTAAAAATGTTCAACGGATTTCTTACATATTTTGAGGATTTAGGATAGTGATGAGGAATTAGTCACAAATCAAAGTTTAAAGAGATTGTGGTTGATTTTATTTCCATATACGGGCACCACAATATCTCTCGTCTCCCACACTATTCTTGTTATGTGACTTTGATATTCTTCCCATGGAGCAGTGGGGTCTGTTTTCTCCCCTTGAATCTGTGCATATGACTATGGCAGAAATGATGATCTGTGACTTCTGAGGCTAGGTCATAAAAGGTGATACAAGTTTCTCCTGGTTCCATTGGGCTGCTTGCTCTTGGACCCCAGCTGCCATGCAAATAGGAAGCTCAGGCCACATGGAGAGGCCATGTGCAGATTTCTGGTCCAATAGCTACCAGCTGACAGCTGGCATCAACTTTCAGACATGAGTTAGGGATCCTTAGGGATGACTCTGGCCCCAGCCACTATGTGACTACAACTGCATAAAAGACCCTGAGCAAGAACCGCCTCCTGATAATAGTCAACCCCCAGAATTGTGAGAGAATAATAAATTCATTTTTGTTGTTTTCTGCTGCTAGGCCTGGAATTGTTTGTTACATAGCAATAAATAACCAATAAAGAGATTAAAATTTTCAAAATAAAGGTTTGCATAGAGCAACTGAGAAGGTACTGTAATTAGACCCTTGTAACATTTAGTACCCTGAGAAATAGGGAACATATAGATTATTGAATTGAATAAGTATCATTTGGAACTTTTCTCCTTAATTCTAAAAATGACACATGTTCAGTGTAGGAAACATAAAAAATTCAGGAAAGTACACAAAGGAATTTTTAAAATTTAAATTTAGCCAATGTTATAGATATTGGGTTTTTTTTA
>NW_007771487.1:4886-5294 GCF_000696425.1 Galeopterus variegatus | reverse complement strand
TTTTATTTTTTTTTCTGTGCAGAAGATTTTTAGTTTGGTATAATCCCATATGTTTATTTTTCATTTGGTTGCCTGTGCTTTTGGGGTTGTATTCATGAAGTCCATGTGCAGTCCTGCTTCCTGAAGTGTTTCTCCTATATTTTCTACAAGAAGTCTTATTGTTTCAGGGAGTATATTTAATTCTTTAATCAATTTTGAATTGATTTTGGTATATGGTGAAGGTATGGGTCTAGTTTCATTTTCCTGCATATGGATATCCAGTTATCCAGCACCATTTGCTGAAGAGGCGGTCTCTTCCCCAGTGTATAGGCTTGGTGCTTTTGTGAAAGATCAGATTGCTGTAGGTATGTGGGTTGATTTCTGGATTCCCTATTCTATTCCATTGATCAGTGTGTCTGTTTTTATGCC
>NW_007771487.1:2390-2746 GCF_000696425.1 Galeopterus variegatus | reverse complement strand
ATGAATATTCTGAGGTTGTTGGATGGAATGTTTTGCAGATATCTGACAAGTCCAATCAGTCTAGAGGTTTGTTTAGATCTTTTACTTCTCTGCTGATTCTTTGCCTAGATAATCTGTCCAATATTGATAGTGGGGTGTTCAGTTCCCCTTCTATTATGGTATTATTGTCTATTTCCTTGTTTAGGTCTAATAGAGTTTGCATTATAAATCTCATTGCTCTGATATCAGGTGCATACATATTTATGATTCTTATGTCTTCTTGATGGCTGAATCCTTTTATCATTATGTAGTGGCCCTCTTTTTATAGTTTTTAGTTTAAAGTCTATTTTATCAGATATAAGAATAGCTACTCCAGC
>NW_007771487.1:0-589 GCF_000696425.1 Galeopterus variegatus | reverse complement strand
TGATTTTTCATATTTCTGGTATCTTTTCTTTGATGTTTAGTCATTGTGGCAAGGGATTTCACAGTCTATTGGTTTGATACTATTGTCTGGCTAGGATCCTGCTGGGGTGGCCACTTTGGCATGGCTGCCTCAGTGTCTGCTCCATTGCCTGATGGCGCCTTGGGCACATGTTCACCTCAGTCTTGGGCCTCTTCGGGAATGTGCCTCTCTGGTCGGTGTGCACTCAGCTGGGCTGGGGATGGAATCCAATGGTGGCAAGGTCTACCTGCTTGGTCATGAGCTGGCACTGCAGAGTGTGTGGTCTTCATGGGTCTTGAGCCTCTCCAGTGGGGCGCCTCTCTGGTCGGTGTATACTCAGCCAGGCTGGGGATGGAGTCTGGTGGCCGCAAGGCCTACCTGCTTGGTTGTATGCTGGCGCCGCCGGGTGCATGGTCTCCAGGGGACTCAGGCCTCTCCAGCAGGGTGCCTCTCTGGTCAGTGTGCACTTGGCGAGGTTGGGGATAGAGTCCGGTGGTGGCAAGGCCTACCTGCTCAGTCATGCACTGGCGCTGCCCAGCTCAGGTTTTAATGATTGACTTTTCAGGAACTT
>NW_007771486.1:2448-5294 GCF_000696425.1 Galeopterus variegatus | reverse complement strand
TGGATGCCTGTGTGCTGCCTGCCATAAACCAGACATGGGAAGAAGCAACTACTGGCTCCAGAACAAGGAGGTTCGCCATCTCCCCAGGGCATGGGTCACACAAGTAAAAGTGCAAAGGCTTCATGAGACAGAAAACCTGGGTGTGTGCTATGCTGAGGGTACAGTCCCCAGCTTTACTGGAACCTGAAACCAAGAAATTAACATAAAAACTCAAGGAAGACCAGCAGATTCAATTATAACATTGCTCTAAAAGCCACTCTACAGCCTAGAAAGGGCACACAGGCTTGCCATGAAACTTTTTTTTCAAAAACCTTTTGAAGATGAGCTGAAGTAAAAAGAAGGCAAGCACAGAAGGAAAAAGGACAGACAAATGCTACAAGCAGAAAATTGAGGAGCCTGAGAAATAAAAATCATCACACTGCCTGAAAAAGACAACAAAACAAGCTTATGAAAACAGAGAAAAGGGAAAGATTAGAAGCCATAGTGCAATAACAAGGTACTCTTTTTTAAGAACCATTTTTATTTTACTATTTACTATTTTTTGACAACTCTTTAAAGAAACACTATACAGAATTCCAGAAATGCTCATGTACGTATAAACACACATATCTACATTTGAATTAAAAACTCCATCAAGGAATGCAGGAGTTCCAGTTTCCAGTAGTAGAAGTCAAGGTCAACCTCCCAGTAGGAATCTTGTAGTATCTAAAATCATCTGAAAAGGCTGATGGGCTCAGAGCCCAGTGGCTCCTCCTGGGCTGATTTTTAGGTGACCACCTGTGACCAGAGAAGAAAGCAGATATCACACACCAAAGCCACTTGTGCCCACATGTCCCTGAGCAACCAGGAACTCATACTTGGCCTTCTGCTCTCAGGCCGTGAAAAGCATCATAAGAAAGATGGAAATCTGGTGGGTCTCACAAAGGCTTGCCCTGTACGCTGGTGCTGCAGAAGGCTGTCCCTTGAGAGAGCGGAGAGACACAGAACAGCTTTCCCTCCCCCACCCCAGCCCAGGGGATTTCAACCTGAGCATAAAGGAAGAGGGGAAAAAAAGCAAACAGGAACGGCACGTATGGGGAAGTGGTGGCCACTGACCCACCCCAACTAACTCAGGAAGAAAGAAGGCACGGATGCCTGCTGTTGTCTCTTCTATTCACCATTGTCCTGGGATCTTAGAAAGTTGATACTCCCATATACATATATATATATATGTGTGTGTGTGTGTGTGTGTGTGTGTGTATGTGTATATATGTATGTATGCACACACAAACACACCATATAAATGTGCACACACACACACCATGTATGTACATACACACATCACATATACACACACAAATAGATGTAATTTTTTTTTCCTTTAAATTTTTATTTTGTCAATATACAATGTGGTTGATTATTATGGCCCATCACCGAAACCTCCCTCCCTCCTCCCTCTCCGCCCTCCCACCCAAGAATGTCCTTTCCATTTGCTTGTTGTAATAACTTCAAAAAATTGTAGTTGTTATATCTTCTTCCACCACCACCCCCGGTTTTTGTGTGTGTGTGTGTGAGTGAATTAATTTATTTATTTTCAGCTCCCACCAATAAGTGAGAACATGTGGTATTTCTTTTTCTCTGCAATAGATGTAATTTTAATGGAAGAAAACGCTTTCATAATTTTCGGACAAGATGATTGTCAAATCATAAAAATTCTAATTAAATCTACAGACAAACTCTTGGAACTAATTTTTTGGATACAAGGTCAATATACAAACATCAACAAGGTTTCTATATGCCAGCAACAATCATCTAGAAAAAAAATGTTAATAATCCCCTTCTCAATAGCAACAAAGCATGTAAGTCATCTAGTCAGAAACCAAATAAAGGAGGCACAAGATCTGGATGGAGAATGTGATATGGACATAAAAGAAGATCTGGCAATCTCACTACTTGGTATTTACCCCTAGGGAAATGAAAACGTCTATAGAGTAGCTCTATTTATAATCACAGAAACCAGGAAACAACAAAAATGTCCTTCCTCTTGCTGAATGAATAAATAAAATTTGTACTTCTATGCAATGGAATGCTATACATCAATAAAATGAAATGAACTATTTATGCACAGAACAACTCAAATGAATCTCAAAGGCATTATGAGAGAAAGAAGCCAGGCATAAATGGTTACGTACTGTACAAGTTCATTTATATGACATTTTTCAAGAGAAAACTATAATTTTGGAAAATAGATCAGTGGTCGCAGGTGTTAGAGGTGGGGAGAATGTGATTACAAAGAAACAGCATGAGAGAGGTTGGGGAGAGGCAGCGCTGTTCTGTATCCTGATTGGGTACATGCAAAAAATTAATAGAACCATGCACATTAGACAGCAAATTTAACTCTCTGTTCATTGAGATGGAATCAACCTAAATGCCCATCAATGGATGAACTCATTTTTTAAAAAAAACAAAACTGTGGCACATATACACGATGCGATACTGTTCAGCTATAAATGGAAATGAAGTCCTGTCATTTGCAGCAACATGGCTAGAACTGGAAACCATCATGTTAAGTGAAGTAAGTCAGGCACAGAAAGACACACAATGCATGATCTCACTCATGTGGAATCTGAGGAGGGAAAGAGCAGTTCTCATAGAAGTAAAGAGTAGAACAATGTTTACCAGAGGCTGAGAGAGGAGAGAGGGTGTGGGAGGGAGGAGAAGTGGTGAACTAACGGGTGCAAAACTATGCCATCCACCCAAAGGGAGTCACTGTGCAGTATATGCATGTATAGAAACAACGCACTGTACCCCACAGATATGTACAAGTAAATGTTAAAACTTTTTTTTTTTTTTTTTTTGTCTTTTTT
>NW_007771486.1:0-1458 GCF_000696425.1 Galeopterus variegatus | reverse complement strand
GAAACAGTCCTGCACTGTTGGTGGGACTGTAAATTAGTGTAGCCACTATGGAAAACAGTATGGAGGTTTCTCAAACAGCTACAGATAGATCTACCATAAGATCCAGCAATCCCACTGCTATGTGTATACCCAAAGGAATGGAAATCATCATGTCGAAGGGATACCTGCACTCCCATGTTCATCACAGCTCTATTTACAATAGCCAAGATATGGAACAACCTAAATGTCCATCAACAGGCTGGATAAGGAAAATGTGGTATATATACACAATGGAATACTACTCAGCCATAAAAAAGAATAAAGTTCTGCCACTTGCAGCAACACAGATGAGCTTGGAGAAAATTATGTTAAGTGAAATAAGCCAGGCACAGAAAGAAATACCACATGTGCTCACTCATAAGTGGGAGCTAAGAGAGAAAGAAGGAAGGAAAGAAAGGCCACAGTGCTGTGTTGGACTTGCAGAGGGAGAGGACAGACCTAGGGTTGCTGAGGTCGGGGGGAAGAGGAGTGGGGAGAAAAGGATGGGGGAGAGGTTGGGTAGGAGACATGGGGAGTAATTGCAATTCGAGGTGGGCACGCTGATAGTATTGATCTGATCACCACATCTTGGGCACAGGTGCTGACAGTCAGTTCTGTGCTCCATGAATATGTATAATCAATAAAAGATAAAAATAAAAATAAATCTTCCCTAGGTGGCAAAATGAAATAAAATAAAATGAAGACCAAAAACCTGTATGTGATGTGGTAAAAAGAGAATTCAATATGGTAAAGACGTCATACTCCCCAAAATTAATCTTATCGATTGAATGAATTTCACAAAAACCCAGCAGAGTTTTAACAAAATTTGACAAATTGATATTCAAATTCTTAAGGAAGAATAAACACCTAAGTATAGCCTTTGGTAGAGAATTTGAAAAGAAGGAGGAAGAACGTGCCCTGTCACATACCAAGACTTGACATGAAGCTCTGGCTGCTAGAATTCTTTGGAAGTGGTGCAGGTGCACCTAGCATGCTGTGAAGTACATGTGGCTTGGGTGCACACACGTGTGCAAACCACAACTGATGCATAATCTTCAGGGTAATGCTTACCTCAGGGGAAGCAGGATGGGGAATTACACCAGAATTTTTCTAACCTTATGCAAACATGTCAAAAGGTTGACAATTGTTAGGTCAATCAGCTGGGTATAGAGGTTTGCTGTACAGATCCACAGTCCTTACCTGTAATTCTGAAAAGTTTGTTCTTAATTTTCTTTCGAAACATATATGGTGGCAAAAACCTAAAATGAAATGAGGGACACTATTGGTAGTCTTTTCTTACTGCACTGGATGGGACTGTTCACGCATGTCATTGCAGGAGTGTGACTGTGTTTGGTGAGGGTGAGCTTCCCCAGTCCCCGGTGGAGCTGGGGACTACTCACCGGTTCATGCCCAGAGTTCAACTTTCTAAAACCTGGAGAA
>NW_007771485.1:4918-5294 GCF_000696425.1 Galeopterus variegatus | reverse complement strand
GTTTTTGTTATTGAGATTTTTATAGAATGTACTTTTATGATGCTCTAAGTGCTTCGAATCACAATTGTTGATCTACTTTTATTGCTATTAAACTCACAAAGGTATATCAGCTACCATTGTGATTGTCATTCTTTATTCATTGATGGATGGTAAAAGGTCAGGTTCAACATGAAAATGTTCTGCAGATGGAACAGGAAAACGTTGCACTGTCTGGCAGATTTAGAATCACAGAACTCTTTGTAGCCTTTTCTCATTCTCTGACCTCATCTGTACTACTTTGCCCATTTCCCACTGTGTTCTAGCCACGCTGGCTGTCTTGTGCGTTCTGTCTACCTGGCAGCCTCAGTTCTACCCATGGGCCTTTGTCCTAGATATC
>NW_007771485.1:2450-3022 GCF_000696425.1 Galeopterus variegatus | reverse complement strand
GAAAGGTGAGAGGAATGAAAGGAGGAGAAAGAGAGAAAGTGTGTGTCAGTAGACCGAGTAGCGCCCTGTGTGTCACCTCTTATATACTCATCAGTGACCCTCCTTTGCCTAAGCATGGCTCCTCTCTGTTGGGGCAACGCTCTTTAATTAATCTGCCTGAACTAAGTACTTAACGTTCTTAGAGCCTGGATTACGTGCTCTCTCATCTTCCTTCTTTTCTTCCCCCTCTCCATCCTTCTCTTCCCCTTCCCTGTTATTTCCTCTGTCTCCCTTTTTTCATTACTTCTCATATGTCCTTTTTCATCTCAGGACCTGTCTCTACTTCTCACGTGAGTAAAGTCACATAACAATTCTCAAAAAAATTAGAAGGCAATATCTCACGTAAGAATCTAAGTGACAGTGCAAAATAATAATAATAATAATAATAATAATAATAACAAACACTCATTGAGCATTTAATATGTGCCACAGAGGTGTACTTTACATATTTTAAGTTATTTAATTTTCACAGCAACCCCATTATTTTCCCCGTTTGACTGTTGGTGCCACGAGTTCTGAGTAAGTAATTAACT
>NW_007771485.1:0-631 GCF_000696425.1 Galeopterus variegatus | reverse complement strand
TTGGATTAATGCTCCTTAATGAGATCACTTGGCTAACAAATGGCATATTTTCTTCTTAATATTTCATATAGTACTTTTTGAAGATCATTGCATATAATTCCCTGTACCATTTAACTATGGTGAGAGGTGAGGGAGGCATGTGGATGGCGCATCAATGTAAAGAGGAGATCTGAAGAAAGGCAAAGGTTTAGTGTTGACTCCTACAAATTATCATCGTGATTATTCCCAAGAATCTTAATTATATCTTTCAGGAGCTCATTTATTTCAGAGACCATTAAGAAAGCTTCTTTCCAAGTCCTTAGGTTTAGGATCTAAATTTTAGGCCTTCATTTCTCTCTTTTATGTTTGGCATGTGGAAAGGAACTTGGTTTTAGGACAGAGAATGGATAAAGATGGCAGTTTGTAAGTGCAGGATAGCTTAGATTTTAAGAAAAGAGGCTGAGGAATAAAGCTGGGTTAAAGCCTTGCTTCCCCCTTTTTGTATGTGTGAGATCTTATTCAACCTTTATGGGCCTCAGTGCTCTCATCAGTAAAATGGGGATAATACCTCCTACCTCATGGGCTGGTGTAAAGATTAAAGGAGATATTAGTGGACAATAATATACTATCTGGCACAAAATGAATTCTCAAG
>NW_007771484.1:4320-5295 GCF_000696425.1 Galeopterus variegatus | reverse complement strand
TAGTTTTGTGTCAGAAGACAACACTGTAGCTAATTTCTAAGCACTCAGGTGTTATTTAACAATCCTGAACATTGTATATAAGATTATTTGGCATGGCAAATTTTACATCCTGACAGAGAGGACTCTTGAACCCCATGACTGTAAGCATCAATGCTAAACACTTCATAGGAAGATGTACGCTGTCTACTTAGGGAAAATTCTTGGAATCAGCCCAGCTTGTTTGTATGCTTTAGTGAAATGCTTCTGATCACTTGTTCAGATATGAAGCTGTGCCTCCGAGCAGAAATGCATGATTTGTTGTAACACAGAGTGGAGAAGAAATTCTTGTAGCTTCTCAGAAGACTGATCTCTCTAACTTTAAGTTTGTAATAAATGAACATCTCTGACCACTGTGCAGTACTGGGAGGAAGGCTGCTAAAGATAAGAAGATTGCAGCTATGCCCATTTTGGAAGACCCACAGTGCAGAGTCCACTGCTGTATTTAGAATAAAATGCATGGCTGAGATTTCCAAATGTGCAGTGAATGATGGACCAGCACTGTCTATCTTAAGAGCAGATGGGCAAATGTAAAATGAAATATTTGAAGAGTATGTTAATCAAAATTAAAGTCTGTACCTATGTTGCCTCAGAGTCTGAGTCCTAGTTGTTGTCTTCATCAACTGATTTGAAGGCAAGACTCTTTCTCCTTTTTTTCCTCTTCATATTTCCCATTTATTTATAAAAAAACAAAATGGAAGAATGAAAAACGTGGAAAAATGATCCTGATTTTTTGGCCACATGTAAATAAAACTACTGTTATCTTAAAATATTATTTTGTTTCACTCAAAATTAAAGTTTTTATAAGGACAGTCATAATTTATTTTTATTATTTTTTTTTCCTTTTTGTCTTTTTTCTTGACCGGCAACGGATTGCAACCCTCAGTGTCGCGCCCGTACCGGACCGGGACTGGCAACGGGATCGCAACCCTTGCTGTT
>NW_007771484.1:2612-3320 GCF_000696425.1 Galeopterus variegatus | reverse complement strand
AACCCTCAGTGTCGCGCCCGTACCGGACCGGGACTGGCAACGGGATCGCAACCCTTGCTGTTGCGCCCACACCTTGCTCAGCCAGTGAGCTGCCGGTCTGTATGTGGGATCCGAACCCTCGGCGGGAGCGCCGCTGCGCTCCCAAGTGGCGCACTGTAGCAGTGCGCCACTGGGCCAGCCCCAGGACAGTCATAATTTAAAATCTATAAATATTTCATGTGCTGTATCAGTTAAAGGTCACTATCATTTTTTGCTAAATTTAAATGACAGATCACATATTTCTAGGCCCTTGGTTCGTGTTAATCACATTTGTAATTTTTATGCTGTTTTCAAAGGAAACATTTAAGAAAGTAACACTTTTTTTTGATTGAATTATTTTTAGGCTACTTCATTGTCTATTAGCAATTTGTAGGATCTGTAGCTAAGTGAATATACCGTGTACTTATATTCCCTTAAATAGTTTAAGTCTCTGTGAAGATATGAACAAATGGACAATTTATGTATTGCTCCCTAATATGTTCTTTCCATAATCCTGCAATAAACCCAGAAGCTATGAAAAATATCATTTTAAAATGGACGGCTTAATATAAAGTTTTCCCCCAATGTAAGCAAAGCCCCCAAACAGAGAACAAAACCAATCAAGGAAAAAAGAGTTCAGAAATGGGCCAGCCCAGTGGCACACTGGAGAGTGTGCCGCTTGGGAGTGCG
>NW_007771484.1:0-888 GCF_000696425.1 Galeopterus variegatus | reverse complement strand
TTATAGAAATAGATATAGATAATCAATAAGTACTTATCTATCTACCTATCATGTATTTGGGTGATTAAAATTAAATATCATCTGTATGTTGTGGAATCTTTTACACATTTCTGTTCTAGCAATAGAGAATTTCAAATTAATATATCACGTTGATATCATTTTCACCCATCAGATTGGTAAGCAACTTAAAGATTTTGACATTCTGTGCAGAGATGAAGGGAACTGGGTACTCACATACTCACAGCGAGTATAAAATTTGGTGACAGTATTTTTGGGGAATAATTTGTCAACATACATTAAATTTTAATTATGCACAGGAAGTTGTTTTACAGAAATTACAGCATAGTACAGATGTTCACAGCAGCACTGCTAGTAGGAGTACAGCAATGGACACGACTCACTTTTCCATCAATAAGGGAATAGCTAATATATGACAGATCTATAAAAATGAAAAGAGTAAAGCCAAGAAGAAAGAGAGAGACCCTATTGAATGCTATGGAAAGATGTGCATAATACATTTAATTATTAGTAGAAAAATAAGATGAAGAATATATACAAGACTATTCTACTTTCCTATGCATAATAATAGCTAAATATATTTATCCATCTCAGTAAGAAAAATGCCTGGAAGAATAAGCAACAAATTAAGGTGGATGGGTGGAAGTGGACATGGAGTGAGTTTGGCTTTTCTTTTTATATTTATGCACAAGCATACATATTAGGAGTAAAATTAGTTTACAGATTTTTAAATATTTTTTTTTGCTTTTTTCCAAAGAAACAAAAAAACCCATAAAACAAAGAAAAGAATGTAAGATAATTCTTCCTAATAAAGATATAGGGCTAGAAAATGCTGCTAACATCCAATTCCTGAAACCAGTGCATATTCTC
>NW_007771483.1:4708-5295 GCF_000696425.1 Galeopterus variegatus | reverse complement strand
GCGAGAACTTCCCCTATTGGTACCAATAACTCTTCTGTCTTTTTACCCATAGTGTTCTGGCTGCAGGCACTGCACCAGAGTTGACTGGGTACATACATTCATTGGCATAATCATCTACTGAATATGCATTGAACTGCCCACCAGTATGACTGCAGAATTCCCATGGAGGATCACACCAATGGTGACTACTAACCGGGCATATGCAGCTAATAGTTAAAAGGACAGAACTACAAGCCTTAAGGCATATTGAACAGACAATAGGTTATGTAAATGTAAGGGTCATTTCTCCTCCTAAGGGAACATCTCAGAAGATTCCGAACTGGTAGCTTGAACTGGGAGGGACCCTGAAGAGGTGGATTGTTGGGAAAATAGAATAATTTAATCAGGCCTCCTTTCCTTAGGGACGGTTGGAGGTGGTGCAGTGCATTCTTTGTAAGCAAATTGTGTGTGGGGGGTGGAGTTAGTGCCCATGTGCAGCGCCATCTGCCACATCAGCCATGCTCTCCAACCTATGGCTTCTAAGGACCTTTTGGCCAGTTACCTAGTTCATAGACCTGCATGTGAGGGGTCTGGGGACCCAGCCTGGT
>NW_007771483.1:1287-3663 GCF_000696425.1 Galeopterus variegatus | reverse complement strand
CATAGACCTGCATGTGAGGGGTCTGGGGACCCAGCCTGGTGTGTGAAGGGTTTGTGACCCATTCTGGACAATGGGCTCGAGGACCTGTGAGCTCCAGACCCAGTCCTAGCTTGACAATTGGCCCAGTCAGCAGGATTATGAGCAAGTAAAAGAGCTCAACTCTAGCCTTCCAGACCATTTTGAAGTGTATATGATTTGTCAAGGTAGAACAGAGCATATTTTATTTACCATTTCATTAGCTTGAGTTATACATTTTAAATATTTAAACACAAGTTTTGTGGGCCTCTATTAGTACACTTGCCCCAGGCACTACATATGTTAGAGCTGTTCTGACATAAAAACAAACCATTTTAACTGAGATAAGTGCTAGGAAGAGAAGGCAGGGTGCTAAGAGATGGTATTTCCTGAAGATCTGTTCTAATACGAAGAGTCTGGGGTGGGGGGCTTTGTAGGGCCAGGGTGCCCAAAGAAGTCATATTAACCTGAGACTGGTCAGGTGAGTAAGAAGTGACAATGCCTAGAGGTGTAGAGAGGGTGGGATTCCAGCCTGCCATAACAACATATGCAAAGACTCTGAAGCAGGAAAGAGGTAGACATGTTCATGAAACTGAAAAACGACCAATGTCGCCAGAGTAGAAAGTGAAGAAGGTGGGAAGAATGGTGATAGGTGAGGCTGGAAAAGTCAGCAGGGGTCAGATCATGCAGATCCTGGTAGGCCACATTGAAGATTTAGACTTATATTCTAAGAGCAGTGAGAAGCTACTAAAAAGTTTTCAGTGGAGACATGACATTGATCAGATCTGTGTTTGAAAAGGTCACTTTGGCACTTGGTGTCTGTGGAGGAGGGCAAAAATGGAATCAGAGCCAGATTAGGGGAGTCATGCAGTACCCAGATTGAATTTGGGGGATATCTTAAGCTGGAAACACACTCCAAAATAGAACCTCATGTACAGGTGGTTGATTTATTGGGGAGGACTTTCAAAGGGAGTGAGAGAAGCAGCACCAGAGAGGGAGAAGTTGCATTGCACTGCAGTTGCAATCAGCTAAGCCCAAAGGAGCTCTGGAGCTGACATGGACTTCCAGCATTGTCCAAAATTGATGCAAGGGGGCTAGCCTTTGTACCCCTATAACAACCACCAGTCATTGGATACTTACTGCCCCGGGAAGAGGAAATGGCATTTGGTGAGATAGCTCCCTTCATCCCCAGATAGTGCTCTACTGTGAGGCATCAGGAGCCAACACTTAGTGGCTGGGACAGCAAGCACCACAATCCTAAAGAAGGGATCCAGGCATTGCACCACAGCACCTACTATAGGGGTCTGTGAGGCAGCCCAGTGATGAACTCAGAGAGCCCCTGGGAAGAGAATGCAGCCCAGGGCAAGGCTGGTCACACCCTGCCCTCTGGTGGTACTCCTTGGACAATGGGCCTGCCAGTGGGACAGGCTGGGGGATAGGGACTGGACGGGATGGGACGGACGGGAAGGGGTGGGGGGGGCAGGGATCTGAACATAAGTGTGTGGCAGATGAGGAGGAATCAAGGAGATCCTCAGGCAAGCTCTTGCTCAGTCTGCATAAAGCTAAAGAGGGAAGTGTGTTAGTCCATTTCTGCTACTTATAACAAAATGCCTAGAACTGGGTACTTTGTAAGAAAACAAAATTTATTGCTTACAATTTCGGAGGCTGGGAAGTCCAAAATACAGGGAACTCATCTGGTGAGGGTCTTCTTTGATGGTGGCTTTATGGCAATGCAGGGGTCTCACATGGCAGGGCACAGAGAGAGAGAATCTCACATGCTCTCCTTTTAAAGCCCTCAGAACCAGGCCCACGACCACCATTATTAATCTGTTCATTAGGGTATGGTCCTCAGAATCTAATCAAGGCCCCACCTTTTAGTTACCATAATAGAATTTCCCTCCCTCAACAGTTACAGTGGGGATTAAGCTTCAATGACTTTGGGGGCCTAGTCAATCTACTGCAGGAAGTAATGGTGGGGAAGAAGGATTCAGAAACGTGGAACTCATTCTTTCTTTTATTCAGCCAGCATTTATTAAGTGCCTATTACAGGCCAGAGTCTGCTAGGAGCTAGGACAAAAACAAGACTAAAATTTGAGTCCTTTTCTCAAGGAGCTAACACTCTAGTGAGCATTATGTAGATGTTATAGGCATCAGGAGAAATCACCCTCGGAGACCGATATAGAAAAAGAGAAAAAGATTTTTATTTCTAGCGGCCAGGACCGCCCCAGCCAATTCAAGGTGTGGCCCCAAACCGTCTTTGTTCTTGGGGTTTTTTTTTTTGTTTTTTTGTTTTTGTTGTTCTTTTTGAGACCGGCCACACCACGCTCAGCCAGTGAGCGCTGTGAGCGCACCGGCCATCCC
>NW_007771483.1:0-601 GCF_000696425.1 Galeopterus variegatus | reverse complement strand
CATAAGGCTGGAAATTAAAGTTGTTAGCCATGGAGAAAAGTTAAACCAGGATTCAAACCAGCTAGAGGATTGTTCCAGGTCTTGTTCCCGTTGTTTAATGCATTCCCTTAATTTTTTCATGGAGTCTTTAACAACTCTGGTATGATCCATATATACACAGCATTCTTCCTTTAATGTTAAACAGAGTCCCCTTCATTGTAGAAATAGGAGGTCAAGCCCCCTACAGTTTTAGAGGACTACCTCGGAAAGGGAAGACAAGGACATTTGGAGGAGGGTTATAGAATTTTCGAGCTCATAATCATTAGTTTTTATACAAAGTCCTTGCTTTTGCGCACCACCTAGCGTAGGTCTGGGCTTTCACCCCCATGGGCAGAGTCTGTCTTTGGCGATTTCAGTCAGATTCAGAGACCTAACAGTTTGGTTCACAGGCCTAGCCTTATTGTCTCATTACCCCTGAGAGATTTTACCCTCCTTATTCTTAAGGTTAAAGGGGCCAGAGGTCTCTTTCTTCTGAAACTACTTTCTGCGGACCATGGGCGTCGTCCCTGCCTGCATTTTGGAGGTATAAAATCTCTCATTGGCTGATCTAGTGATTTATAGG
>NW_007771482.1:0-5295 GCF_000696425.1 Galeopterus variegatus | reverse complement strand
AAAAAAAAAAAAAAAAAAAAAAAAGAATGCTAGTGATTTGTGGATGATGATTTTGTATCCTGGAACTTTACTAAATTTGTTTATCAGGTCTAGGAGTTTTTTGGTTAGAGTCCTTAGGTTTCTCTCCATATAAAATCAAGTAATCTCAGGCCAGCCCTGTGGCTCACTCGGGAGAGTGCAGCGCTTGTAGCGCCAAGGACGCGGGTTCGGATCCTATGTAGGGATGGCCGGTGCGCTCACTGGCTGGGCGTGGTGCGGACCACACTGTGCTGACAGGTTGTGATCCCCTTACTGGTCCAAAAAAAAAAAAAAAAAAATCAAGTAATCTGCAAACAGGGACAATTTGACTTCCTCTTTGACAATTTGGATGTCCTTTACTTCTTTCTTTTGCCTAATTGCTCTGGCTAGGACTTCCAGTACTATGTTGAATAAAAGTGGTGAGAGTGAGCATCCTTGTCCTGTTGTAGTTCTTAGGGGAAAAGCTAAAAGCTTATGTATGATGTTAGCTGTGGGTTTGTCATATATAGCCTTTATTGTATTAAAATACTTTCCTTCTATACCTAATTTGTTGAGAGTTTTTATCATGATGGGATGTTGAATTTCATCAAATGCTTTTTCTGCATCTATCAAGATGATCGTAGGTTTTTTTTCTTTCATTCTGTTGATGTGATGTTATGATTGATGTGTGTATGCTGAACCATCCTTGCATCCCTACAATAAACTTCACTTGATCATGGTGTATAATCTTTTTGATGTGCTGCTGGATTCAGTTTGTAGGGTTTTATTGAGGATTTTTGCATCTATGTTCATTAGGGATATTGGCCTGTAGTTTTCTTTGCTTGCTTGGTCCTTACCTGGTTTTGGTACCAGGGTAATGCTGGCCTTGTAGTATGAGTTTGAGAGAATTCCATCTACTTTTTGAAATAGTTTAAGAAGTATTTGTATTAGTTCTTCTTTAAATATTTGGTAGAATTCAGCAGTAAAGCCATCTAATCCTGGGCTTTTCTTTGTTGGGAGACTTTTTATTACTCATTCAATCATTACTTGTTATTGGTCTATTCAGGTTTTCTATTTCTTCTTGGTTGAGTCTTGGAATGTCATATGTCTCCAGGAATTTATCCATTTCCTCTAGGTTTTCAAATTTACTGGTGTATAGTTGTTCATAATAGTTTCTAATAATCCTTTGTATTTCTGCAGTATCAGTTGTAATGTCTCCTTTTGCCATTCTGATTTTATTTATTTCAGTCTTCTCTCTCTTTTTGTTGGTTTGTCTGCATAATGGCTTGTCAATTTTGTTTATCTTTTCAAAAAACCATCTTAGACTAATCTTTTGTGTTGTATTTTTAGTTTCAATTTCATTTATTTCTGCTCTGACTTTTATTATTTCTTTTCTTCTATTTATTTGGTGTTTGGTTTGTTCTTGTTTTGCTAGTTCCTTGAGGTGCATTCTTATGTTGTTTATTTGAAATCTTGATACATATCTTTTGATGTAGGAGTTTATTGCTATAAACTTTCCTCTTAATACTGCCTTGCCTGTATCCTATAGGTTTTGGTATATTGTGTTTCTGTCTTCATTTGTTTCAAGAAATTTTTTATTTCCTTCTTAATCTCTTCTTTGACCCATTGGTTGTTCAGGAGCATGTTGTTTGATTTCCACTTGTGTAGTTTCAAAAGTTCCTCTTGTTATTGCTTTTTAGTTTTACTCCATTGTAGTCAGAAAAAATACTTGATGTAATTTTGATTTTTTGAACTTGTTGAGTCTAGTTTTGTGGCCTATTATACAGTCAATCCTGGACAGTGTTCCATGTGCTGAAGAAAAGAACGTGCATTCTGCAGCTGTTGGATTAAATGTTCTGTAAATGTCCGTTAGGTCCATCTGATCTGTGCAGCCATTTAAATTTGATATTTCTTTACTGATTATCTGTCTTGATGATCTATCCAATGCTGATAGTGGGGTGTTACCCCACTACTATTGGTGAATAGTAAAGTCACCAACTACTATTGTGTTGATGTTCATCACTCCGTTTAGATCTGATAATATTTGCTTTATATATCTGGGTGCTCTGGTGTTGGGTACACGTATACTGATAGCTTTACTCAGGCACTTTAATGAGCCATATGATAATTTTACTCCTGCCATTTTCTGCTACTTGATAATTTTACTGCTGCCAATTTTTCAATGTTAGCTATGTTTCTGACTAATTTCTGTCCATCATTTATGTTTCTGACCTTTGCCACTGGTGCCTTTAATGTATGAAAAGGAAATGTGTGTGAGCGCAGGAGATTTGCTAGAGCTCTACTAAGGGTTTCTGAGGGAAGATTGTGTTTAGATATCTCATTCTAGTGGGTCCTGAGTTTCATGAAGTAGAGGATGCAAGGGACATATGGAGATTTTTTTATAACAGGAGAAAATACTAAACATTTCTACACAATTTTATACCTACTCTATGATCCTAGAAAGGCTTAAAGAATGATCAGATTTGCCTTTAAAAAAAAAAAAAGGGAAAACTTCTGTATCACAAAAGACACTAAAATAGTTGACAAATGGGCAAAAGACCCCAAAAGGTAAACATAAAAGAAAAGCAAATCATCAATAAAGATTTAAAAAGAAAAAAGAAGGTTTAACACCTTGACAAAGAAGAACTGTAAATTTTTATTTTTTTAACCCGCCTGACTGACAAAGATTAAAAATGGTCCAAGGGACATAGAGATTAGTCAGCCTGGGCCCCCATACCCTTGAGTGCACTCTGGCTGGAGAGAAAGAAGAATGTGTGCTCTGGACCATCCAGACCACCTGGGTGCATATACTGCTCTGCCCCTCACCAGCCATGTGACATTGGGGATGTCCCCTAACATCCCTGTGCTCTGGTTTCCTCATCTGTAAAATGCGTAGGCTACTACTGACCTCATAGGAGTGTCAGGAGGATCAGGCATAGAAATAAATGGGTAGTGCTTGGAATAAGGCCTGGTACATTAGGAAATGCTCAGGGCTGCTGGCTATTATTATTTTATTATTACCACTATTACTCAATTCAGGACTTTCTTAGAGCTAAGAGTTCAAAATCTGGGGTTTATAGCTAGGGCCTTAGGGGTCCATTTACCTTCTGAAATTGTATACAAAATTGTGTGAGTCTGTGCATTTGTCTGAATAGAAGATGTAGAGCTGTCCCCAAATTCTTAGAGGGACCAGAGATCCCAAAACATTTTAAAACACTTGCCTTTTAAAAAGAGCCCTTTGTAGAAATGCCGAAGGTAAAGCTGAAACCATCAATGGCACCCACAAAAGCAGCTCTGGCTAGGAGCCATGAGGTAGACCTGCCCCTCTCCCAGTGGCCTCCAAAGCCTCTCCCTCTGTGGTGCCTCCTTCAAAGTTGGCCTTTACATCTGACAATTCCACAGGAGCCCGGACAGCTGTGCAGTAATAGGTCTAGCTGTTTGCTTTCAGTGGGCATTATTTCGCAGGCTCTGGCGGATCTTCTGTCACCAGCATTCGAACCAAACAGCCTCTCCTGTGCTGCTGACTTGGTAAAGAGCTGGGAGTCCTCCCACGCCCACTGGCGCTCTGCTCCAGCTGTTGGGGACAGACTCCCATTCTCTGCCTCAGTTCCTGGGGCTTGGGCCAAACACAACCAAGACCTTTTTCTCCTTCCTGAATGTTCTTTCTGAAGGTCTGGCTCCAGGACAGATACTGAGGGGGGCCAAAGGCAGGAAGTGGCACCAGGCAAAGAAGGAAGCAGCTGCTTGTCCCACATCTGCTACCCAGAATGGGGTGCTTGGGGTCCTGCTCATCCCTTGTGGGGGGCAGAGGGCTGGTGAGAAGGTAAATGAGTGAGAAGAAGCCTCTCCCTGGAGGATGAAGGGAGGAGCCCCTGGGTTAACTGTACATGAACTGACCTTTCTTCTCGGTGCTGTGTTGGGCACTGAGGACGGAGGAATGAGCAAGACAGCTCCTGCCGTCTTGTCAGGGCCTAGGTGGGGATGCTCAAACACAGCTGCCAGGCCTCAGCAAAGCCCACCTGGGATATCTAACAGAGACCAAATACCCACACCTTTCCTTTTAACCATCACATGTGGACTGGATGGGCCCAACCACCAGCCAGGAAGGAATCTGAGAAGTTTGATCTACACAGGAAAACAGTGAATATACCTGCCCCTGATGGGCCCCTCTCCCCACTCCCCCTACCCACACACCAAACGAGAAAGGACATCAATCCACAAGAATTCCTGCTAAGAGAAAGCTGGTGAGGTCAGCTTGTCCCTCACTGGGCATCAGAGCAGCCCCTGGCCAGCACAGAACCTGCAGGTGCAGGGACTCAACAACAGTTGTTGAATAAACATACAAATTCATATAGAAAACAAGATGTAATTTTCTTAGCACTTTTTATCTTAACTATTCTCAGTCTGGGGAATATTTTGGAGCGACTTAAGCAAAGTGTGGTGATTTTATTTATTTTAAAATATGTAGTTAAATGGCAAGGTCTTGAAAACCTTCTGAAAGTTCCTCAGATCAATAAGGAAGACCCCAACTTGTCTGACCTTAGTGATTCATGTTTGTGCCTTCTTGCTGATGTGACACAAAGGAAACTGCTAGGGGATGTTGGGTCAATGAGAGGGGGAGCTGAAAGACATGTGATATCAATTCAGACTCCCAGCGACACCCATTCCTTCCAACGGGGCTGCCTGAGGTCCATGAAGTCACAGAGAATCATAGAACCCTTCTGGTCTCCATTTCAGAAGGGAGCCATGGATTGAGATGGTGTCCAAGACATAGTCCTTTAAGCTTATGGCTGGCCTATGGAACACCGAGCTTAGAATGTGTGAGCTCTGAGCATCTGGCCCTCAGTGAACTTCTTTTGGAAAATACACAAATTTAGCTGAAAGGGAACCTGGTCTCCACAAAAGATGCTTGAAAACCAGTGTGCTCTCACAAATCCCAGAAATATCCTGAAATCTCTGGCTATGTGGCCAAATTCTGGGTATAGCCGGGGCCCCTGTGACTTCATGGAAGTTCATTTACTAAAAACTGCAGTAGTTGTCATGGAGCACTGTCACTGGAAAGGTGACTGTGGAGTTGGAATTGAGGTGTGCCAATGGCACTCAGCCCCAGGCACTCAAGAAGAGCAGTCCGGTAAAGCCCAGGTCCCCCACTGGAGTAAAGCCACCAAAGCACAGTGCTGCTTAACTGCCACGTTTTAGTAGGCACACATCTCTTTTTGCCAATATAACTAACTTAAAAAAAAATGACTCCAAGAACTTCCACACAAATGATCTCAGTAATCCTGACAACTCTGCATG
>NW_007771481.1:4704-5296 GCF_000696425.1 Galeopterus variegatus | reverse complement strand
TAAATATCCCTCATAAACATAAATGCAAAAAAATCTACCAAAATTTGATTAAACAGAATTCAACCATATTTAAAATGATTAATTTGAAAAAGATTTGCAAGACTTACACACTAAAAACTCTAAAACGTTACTGAGAAAAACTAAGGACATAGACATGAGGAGGAATCTACAGGTTGGTAGGTCAATACTCAATATGGCTAAAATGTCAGTTCTTGCTATACTGATCTAAATTCAATGCAATACTGCTTAGAATCTCAGAATAATTTTTTGAAGAAATAAAAAATCTGATTCTAAAAATCATATGAAGAGGCAGAAGACCCAGGATAGCCAAACAACTTCATGGAAGAAGCACAGAATTCAAGACTTGCATTACCTGACTTAAAATCTTATTACAAAGCCACGTAATCAATTCCATATGCTATTGGCATAAGGATAGACGAATGGATTAATGAAATACAATACAGTCTTGAAATTGATCCATACATATGATGTAATCAATTCATTTTTATCAAAGGTAGAAAGGCAATTTGGTGAAGTAAAAATAACTTATTCAATAAATGGTGCTGTAATAATGGCTTATCTATATGCAAAA
>NW_007771481.1:2534-2786 GCF_000696425.1 Galeopterus variegatus | reverse complement strand
AATAATAATGAGTATAAAATAAATGGTGGAATTTGAAAAATCACCATTTTGCATACACGCGCACACACACACACAAACAAGTTGTTGAAGACCAGGATATTCGCACATTGCTAAAGTGTCACCTGGCTGATTATTTGTGAATTGCAAACGGAGAGATAGGAGGGTACTGCAAGTGGTTCATCAAAAGGGTTGTATTATCTTTTACTTCTATTTCTCCACTAGCTTTACCCTTATATATGTTAACAATGGAAT
>NW_007771481.1:0-793 GCF_000696425.1 Galeopterus variegatus | reverse complement strand
AAGAAAAAGCTTCTAATTTTCAACACTTTAAAAAGTTGAAAAGTTTGAGATTATTTTAAGAGATCTGATAACACTTATGAGAACTGTGCAGCAATTTTGTGACTGCATAGCTTGGTATGCACCTAGTATTTTGGTTTGGTAATTGCAGAGCTATGGTATTTAACATCATATTTTTACAGTTTTGTAATTTATATTATGCTATTCTGCAGCCAAGAGAAAAGGCAGCAAACCATTTTTCACCCCGGTTTTTCTCTAAGAAAAGAGAAAGAATACAAAGGCAGTAAAACCACTGTACTGGATTAACATAAATCTTCAAATTCAAAATGAATATAAAAAGTGGGTCTTCCTGGCTTTGAAATGTCCTTGCTGTAAACTCTTCACATAATTCTCCATCACATTTTTTCTTTCCTCTTCCTCTTTTCTCTCTTCCTCCTCTTCCTGTTCACAGCTCTATTTCTTTCAAACTCAGTCTCTTGGAAGCATTCTTCAAAAACGGAATGGAGTGGACAAAAGTGACAAATTGTCCCATGAAAAAAGATTAGAGGGCCGGCCCGGTGGCACACTGGAGAGTGCGCCGCTTGGAAGCGCGGCGGCGCTCCCGCCAAGGGTTCGGATCCCATGTGGAGACCGGTTCCCGCTCACTGGCTGAGCGCGGTGCGGGCGCAACACCGAGGTTTGCGATCCCGTTGCCGGTCAGTAAAAAAAAAAAAAGACAAAAAAGAAAAAAAAAAAATTAGAGAGGAAATATTTCTGAAAGATCAAAGTCTCAGGATACAGAGACTTTAGCAAGAAG
>NW_007771480.1:4075-5296 GCF_000696425.1 Galeopterus variegatus | reverse complement strand
TGTTTGTAGTTTCAGTAGTGCTCATATTGTGTGAGTAATGTCTGTATTTGATCTTGCGGGTGCTTATTAGTAGAGACAGAACATTCAAATATACTTTTAAAAATTTACATAGAGCAATTACTCCTTCATTAGAGGTTGGGGGGGAGGGAGAACGGGGACCATGGAAGACCTTGGTTTATCTCTTTACACAGTGACCTTTCTTGGAGCATCCCCAGAATTAAATTGGATGGTGTAGCTGAGAGAGTCATTTCTTGCATCTTCACTCAGCTGGTGGTTATGGTGAAATATAGCTAACTCTCAATTATGAATATGCATAAAAACCACAGAAAATCCCATCCCTGTCTGAGACAATCCTTTCAATTGATTAGAATACTGTTGGCCCTTTTACCAGAACACTGAACAGCTTCTATTGTCCCTTCCTTCATTTGTGGCCAGAGGGCAGTGATAACAAGAAGAAAAATGGGTAAAAATTAGGGAAAGAAGGGGAGGGAGAAAACATACATAAATCCTACACACTTCACTATAGTGATAATCAGTATCTAAAGGTTTTAACTGAGGTTGGACTAAGGATAGCCTTGGGAAAAATAAAGCTGGTGTTTGCCTTACATTGAGAGGGTTGTCAGAAAAAAAGATGAGGCTAAGTGAAAACTAAGTTCTAAAGGGTACAGCTGGTCTCTGGAATTTTGCCGGTCCCGGTCCGGTACGGGGGCAACACTGAGGGTTGCGATCCGTGGCCGGACACGGAAAAAGACAAAAAAAAAAAAAAAAAAAAAATCCAGAAATCTGGAGGCCTAATTTTCACTTTAAAAGAAAAGGTAATTTTAGGTTTTTTATGTGTTCTGTTCCTTTTAATGAAATCTAATTAAGAAATATATACTGTGTATAAAATGCGTGATCTCCTATTCGTGAAATCTGTAGAATGCACACCAGAAACTCATTTATTTCAGATCCTAAGAAACAACCGATTACTTTCTTTTACCCCTATTTCTTTCACATATCTCTAATCTCTGTATTTCTAAGTCTGCATCTACACTGAGACAACCAATAAGAAATAAAAAAATTCACATACGTGATGGTTTTAGTTTTATATAATTTTTTTGCATAGTACATTTTTTATACATTATGAATATTCATGAGAAACAAAGCTGATTGGATGAGAATTTTTTTAAAGAAAATGTAATTTTATTAATATCATTTTGTACGTTCTAGGATGTTTTTGCA
>NW_007771480.1:2457-2937 GCF_000696425.1 Galeopterus variegatus | reverse complement strand
CTTTGGTGAAATGAAATCTTTACTAGTTAATATGAAACTTTGTCTCTGGTTGCAGGTACTTTTTTACTTTCATTTCTGTACTGGATTATTTGCTGTTCCCACCATTTAAACTCTGCACTGGAACTGATTTGTTGTACTTTGCTTACTTCTAAAATGGGATATCTTCCTGTGGGGACCAGTACTTAAGCTCTGTGGTTGAGCTAAATTGCTGCTTTGCTGCTGATTCCTTAGGGAAGGCTTTTTGTGCAGCTCAGGTTTTTTTTTTTTTAAAGATGACTGGTAAGGGAATCTTAACACTTGACTTGGTGTTGTCAGCATCACACTCACCCAGTGAGCCACGGGATCCTATACAGGATCCAAACCCGTGGCCTTGGTGTTATCAGCACCACACTCTCCTGAGTGAGCCACGGGCTGACCCTATGTGCAGCTCAGGTTTTAACAGTTGACTTTATAGGTATTTCTGGCTCTTGAGAGATCCCA
>NW_007771480.1:0-432 GCF_000696425.1 Galeopterus variegatus | reverse complement strand
AAACTGGCTGAAAGAAAAGGCATTTTGAAGGAAGAGTTATTTTCTCTGTTACTTGGGAGCTCATCCAGCAGCACTGCTACCAGTGGCACAGCCAGAATGTCAGCTCAGGTATCGTAGCTCAGCCTCCTGCTCTTTTCACTATGCTACAATGCTTTCTGACACATACTTCCTATTTCTCATTAAGAAACTGAAATCAAGTTGATTGTGTTTTTTATTTGTTTGTTTGTGGGGAGAGAAGAAAAGAGCATAAGAGCAACAGGTTGAGAGTAATGGGCATTGGCACACATCTCAGGAAGATACAAGAAAGAGAGTGGGTACGTCTCCGGCATTACATTTGTCCTACCTTTCCAGTCCTCAGTTCTAGTTCCCTATCTGCCATTTCTCCCTCACCTAGACTTCCAAAACTTCATTCCACTGATCTTCAGCTCCTTC
>NW_007771479.1:0-5296 GCF_000696425.1 Galeopterus variegatus | reverse complement strand
TCAGCTTTGTTGTTGGCCTTAGATATAGGGTCTTTAGAGGACTGGTGGCCATGGCAGTGAAGAATAGCCACCACGGTTGGGAAGCAAAGGGCCTCGAGTAGCTTTGAGAGGAGAGACCCATTGATTCTAGGGGTCCCTTTAGTAGTGAGAACTCCTCATTCTTGCCAGAGAACAGAATGAGTATGGGTGATGAGACAAGCATATCTGGAATCTCTGTACATAGTTGCCCATTGTCCCTTGCACAGGTGGAGGACCCGAATGAGGGCTATTAGCTCTGCCTTTTGAGAGGTTGTTCCAAGGGGAAGTGGCACAGCCTCTAAGGTGGCATCTAGAGTAACAACAGCATAGGCTGCATGCCTTTGGCCATCGACGACAATGAAAGAACTACCATTTACAAAAAGCACATGGTCAGGAATAGATAGGGGCTTGTCAGAGAGCCCTGGGTGTGAGGGAATAAAGTCCCCTAAAACTTGAGGACAGGAATGTAAAGGTTAGGAAGTAGTGGAGGGAGTAGGCAGAAGGGGCACGGGATTAAAGCGGAGGGAGGTGCATAAGGAAATCTGGGGTTTTTGACAAAAAAGAAGTGGTATAGTTGGATTCTGGAAGGGGTCAAATGGGCGAGGGATTTGTGGCTGAGCAGGTCCCCCAAGAAATGGGAGGAAAAGACTGTGAGGGATGGGCCCAAAGTAAGCTTGAGAGCATCCTTGGTCGGGGAGGCAGCAGCTGCTAATACCCTGAGACATGGCTGCCACACTTAGACAGTGGCATCTAGCTGTTTTGACAGGTATGTCACTACCCGTTACACCATTCATGCAGGCTGGGCCAGGAGGCTGGTAGCCCAGCCAGAACACTCATACATAAATGGACGAAAGGGCTTTGAAGGATCCGGGAGAGCCAAAGCAGGTCCTGCCATGAGACAATCCCGTAGCCTACAGAAAAGGTGTTTCACAGCATGGGGGTCAGTTAATGGTCCCTGCAGGGTGTCCTTAGCTGCCTTGTATAAGGTCACTCTAGGATGGTGAAGTTCGGGATCCACTGTCAGAAGAAACCCACAAGGCGTAGAAATTAGAGGATGTCATCAGCCCTCTGGGGAGGCTGGAGATCCCAGAGGAGGCGGATATGGCAACGTGTAAGATACTTGGAAGTGGGGGTTAGGGATATGCCTAGGTAAGGAACTGTGGGGGCTCTGGTGGAATTTTTACAGGGAGTATGGGGGTGTTGCAGGGAGAGGAGTCCCTGCTGGCGGAGCCAATCTACAATTGGTTTAAGTCCTCTTCGGTGGGTTTCTGAAATGGGGAATTGAGGATGGCAGGAAAGATGGTCTGATCTTTTAATTGTATATTTGCTGGGGAATGGTGAGAAGCTGCTACTGGCTTACAGGTATCCCAAACCCGGGGGTCCACCGACAATGGGAAGTGGGGTGGTTGGGAAAGGTTGGGTGAAACTAGGGCCAAAATAATGTGCGAGGAAACAGTGGATGAGGGGAAAAGACGAAGGGTGGCCTCGAGCTTGTGAAGGATATCCTGGCTGAAGAGGGGTACGAGGCAGGAGGGGATTATTAGGAAAGAATTAGAAAAGGGAAACCCATCCAGGCTACAGGAAAGGGCTCTGGTGGTCCATGGATTAGATGAGGTGCCATCAATTCTCATGAATGCCACTGGGGAGGGGAAGCTAGTGTCAGAGTAGGAAGGCAGAACAGAGTAGGTAGCCCCCATGTCCGACAGAAAGGAAATGGACTTACCCGCTACCTGGAGCATGACCCTGGACTCGGCATGGGTGAGAGGGGTTTCTGAGTCTGGGCCCCGTCAGTCATAATCCAGGCCAAGGAGCTGGAAGGCAGGACTTACCAGCTAGGAGTTTCCTCTGCATGGAACCACCAGGGACCCTCTGATGCTGGGGCAGTCAGATCTCCAGTGGCCCATCCTCCAGCACTGAGGACAAGGGTGTGTTGGTATGCTGGGATTTGGACATTGGTGAGCCCAGTGTCTGTCAGTGCCACACTTGCAGCAGGCCCCCAGAGGGGATGGTGCAGTGGGTTACCCCTTTCCATTGGGACCCAGAGCCAGCCGGCCACAGTGCTGCTACCAAGGCTTGGGTTTGGAGTTGGACCTTCTGCTGGACCTGTGCTTGTCTTTTAAGTTCAGCCATTTCCTCGTGGGCATTAAAACTCTAAGTGCCATTCTCACCAGGTTGGGAATGGGAGTTTGAGGGCCTCATTGGCAGAGGACAGCAGAGGACACCCCACCCAGTGAATTGAGTTAGCCAATTAAATATGTTATCTACCAACAAAGGAGGGGAGAGGTGCAGGAGATCGGGTAAGGGGAATAGGGGTGAAGACTTCAGTAGCCTCAGGTGACCAAGGTGGGACCAATTAGGAGGATTCCAGGAATCCAGGGGAAAAAAGGCAGCAGGGAGTTCTGGGGGTCAAAGATGGGAACTCCGGGTGTTCAGCCAGGAGAATGTTAAAGGCTCAGAACAAAAGCAAACTACAAAGCAGGCGACAGGAGCTCCAGGAGCTCAAGAGGTAAAAATAAAGTAACAGCTATAATTGACCAAAATGTCAGGTCCCACCGGAGATTGAAAAGAATGGGACCTCCACGAATGCAGAGGGGGCAGGAAGAGGGAGGTGAAACAGAGGAGGACAGCTCCAGGAGCTCAAGGGCAGTGGCCAGGACCCAGGAAGCCTCTGGTGACTGGAGCAGAGTCAAAGACCAGGGCAGGACCAGGTAAGAAGAGAAATGTATGAACTTTGTAGAAGGAGAAAGTGAAAGAGTGAGCAGGGGGAGCTCCAGGATCTCCAGAGAAAAGGACAAAATGAGCACGATTGAGTGAAGGTAAAACAGGCAAAGGAAAAACAACGTAAGATAAAACTGGGAACATAAGGAGGGACGTGAGCGCTAATCCCAAAAGCCTGTACATAGGGACTTTGGACCATCTGCCTTGGTGCCTGCAAAAGTTGTCTACATCTGTGGGGACCTGATAGTTAAATGTGTCCTCGAGAGGCCATTGAGACTGAGGTATTGGGGCCAGGCCACCGAACAGTAACGAATAATGTGCCGCCTTCTCAAGTCTTGTGAGAGGCCCAGAGTTTTGAGANAAAACTCTAAGTGCCATTCTCACCAGGTTGGGAATGGGAGTTTGAGGGCCTCATTGGCAGAAGACAGCAGAGGACACCCCACCCAGTGAATTGAGTTAGCCAATTAAATATGTTATCTACCAAAAAAGGAGGGCAGAGGTGCAGGAGATCGGGTAAGGGGAATAGGGGTGAAGACTTGAGTAGCCTCAGGTGACCAAGGTGGGACCAGTTAGGAGGATTCCAGGAATCCAGGGGAAAAAAGGCAGCAGGGAGTTCTGGGGGTCAAAGATGGGAACTCCGGGTGTTGAGCCAGGAGAATGTTAAAGGCTCAGAACAAAAGCAAACTACAAAGCAGGCGACAGGACCTCCAGGAGCTCAAGAGGTAAAAATAAAGTAACAGCTATAATTGACCAAAATGGCAGGTCCCACCGGAGATTGAAAAGAATGGGACCTCCACGAATGCAGAGGGGGCAGGAAGAGGGAGGTGAAACAGAGGAGGACAGCTCCAGGAGCTCAAGGGCAGTGGCCAGGACCCAGGAAGCCTCTGGTGACCGGAGCAGAGTCAAAGACCAGGGCAGGACCAGGTAAGAAGAGAAATGTATGAACTTTGTGGAAGGAGAAAGTGAAAGAGTGAGCAGGGGGAGCTCCAGGATCTCCAGAGAAAAGGACAAAATGAGCACGATTGAGTGAAGGTAAAACAGGCAAAGGAAAAACAACGTAAGATAAAACTGGGAACATAAGGAGGGACGTGAGCGCTAATCCCAAAAGCCTGTACATAGGGACTTTGGACCATCTGCCTTGGTGCCTGCAAAAGTTGTCTACATCTGTAGGGACCTGATAGTTAAATGTGTCCTCGAGAGGCCATTGAGACTGAGGTATTGGGGCCAGGCCACCGAACAGTAACGAATAATGTGCCGCCTTCTCAAGTCTTGTGAGAGGCCCAGAGTTTTGAGAAAGGCCAGCAGGCAACCCAAAGGGGTTTTGGGTTCAAATTTGGACTGAGCAATTCACATGGTTCCTGCCAGGCAGGGCAGGGATTAAAACAGGTGTCCCCATTTAGTATCCTAAGCTGTGGATGGAGGGAAGGTGGCTGTCCTGAGGATGAGGGAATCACCCAGTCCTCAGGCACTGAGCAGGAGTCACCTGGTGACTCTGTAGAGTAGTCCTGACATGGCCACACATTTTCAGGCAGGACCAAACAGATTGGGGCACAGAATCAGGGGAACTTACCCGGTGTCTCGAGGTTTGGGGCTCAGATGAGGTCCTGGTAATGAGAGAACGGAGGCCTCCCACCGTAGTGGGGCCTCAACCACCCCGGGTTTCAGCACCAGATGTTAGGTTTGAATCTTGAAGGTATTAGACTCAAACTGGAGCAAAGTAGAACAGGAGTCAGGCAGTAAATTTAGGGTAGGCTTTTATGGGGGTACTTCCGGGTGAGGTTCCATGGCCCTGCAAGGGAGTGAGGCCAGGGAAATTGCACCCAGAGTGGATACAAGCAAGTATTTATAGGGGAGGGCTGTGGTTGAGTATTTCCCTATATATGGTAATAAAGTGAGCAGGAATCAGTTTCCAGTTCCTGCCTACTGGGGAGGGAGGTCAGAGAGGGAAGTGCTGTGGAGTTTAACAAGATGGAGGGGTGAGGTGGAGTTAACAAGATTGAGGCTCCATTGCTAATTTGCAGCCTGGCCATGAGGTAAAGAAGCAGAAAGATGGTAAACAATGCAAGGGTGAAGCAGATAAACTGGTTACTAAAGACATTATCTTGGTGGTGAGCCAGCCAGATGCTAATAGTGGAGAAAGTGAGAGGAAAGCCCTGCAGGCATTTCAGAAGTCTGGAAGGGTGCCACACCCATCACAGGCCATGAGGCTTAGAAGGACTGAGTTGTCCCACAGGACAGACCTGGGGCACAGCTGCCCTTTGGATCCTGTCCTCTGCATACCAGGTGCTCTGGCTGGAGAGGCCCCAAGTGTGGTTCCTGCAGCAGCCCTGGAGTGGAGAGGCCAAAAACATCAGTGTTGTCCACATTGTGTTAAGTCTGCAGGCCAGCAGGATGTGAGAGAAGTGGAAGCAAGGCAGCCTCCACCCAGACTCCAGAGTATGTATGGAAAAGCCTGGGGTCCCAGGCAGAGACCTGCCACCAGGGCAGAGCCAACACAGAGGACATCCACTATAGCAATGCTGAGCAGGAAAGTGAGGTCAGAGCCCCTACAGGGAGCTCA
>NW_007771478.1:5033-5297 GCF_000696425.1 Galeopterus variegatus | reverse complement strand
ACCACATTTTCCTTATCCTGTCATCTATCAATGGACATTTAGGTTAGTTCCAACTCTTGGCCAGTGAAAATAGAGCGAGAACAAACATGGGGGTGCAGGTATCCCTTCGACAGAATGATTTGCATTCCTTTGGGTTTACATCCAGGAGTGGGATTGCTGGATCACATGGCAGTTCTTTCTGTAGTTGTTTGAGGAATCTCCATACAGTTTTCCATAATGGCTTCACTAATTTACCATCCCACAAACAGTGTAAAAGGGTTCCCC
>NW_007771478.1:2633-2874 GCF_000696425.1 Galeopterus variegatus | reverse complement strand
TTGGTTGTATAAGTAATCAGAGTAAAACATAATGTAGCATTTGCTACATGTTGAGATTTATTTATTTGTTTGTTTTACACAAATCAGGGAGAGAGGGAGTTATACTTACAACAATACAGATAGAATATATCAACCCATGACCCAAGTCACATTTTCATTCTTATTTGGGTGTTGGTCCTATTACCTCCAACATAGCTTGTGTGTATTTACCTTACAGGTATAAGGAAGAGCATTAAAAATA
>NW_007771478.1:0-425 GCF_000696425.1 Galeopterus variegatus | reverse complement strand
TACAACAGTATGAAGTTCCTAAGAATTATAGAAATTTTGCTAATTTTTCATTCTTTAGGGGCAAATCAGTTGCTATCTGAGTGTAATCGTCATTACCTCCTAGTGCTCCTTTCATCTATACTTCCTCTTCTCATTCTTTGTTCCTCTTTCCCAGTGAATTGATTATTAATATTGAGTGTCCTAACTGGAACAATCATTCCCGATATTTTTATAGACAGTCTTTGTTTCTGGAAAAAATTTCTACCATTAACTGGTTTTTTTCTGAAATTTCAAATGTATTTTGAACATATGCATGAGAATAGTTTTAAAATGCACTGACCTTGTGCCTTCACAGATTATTGGCAATTGCAATTAGATAAGAACGCTAGAAATAAAGCCAAGCACAGCATTATGACCAATTCTGTGTGCCACTAAAACTGTGATAT
>NW_007771477.1:3043-5297 GCF_000696425.1 Galeopterus variegatus | reverse complement strand
ACAACATTTACTCAATTAAAAATAAAAATCCAGGGCCAGCCCGGTGGCGCACTGGATAGTGTGCCGCTTGGGAGCGTGGCGGCACTCCCGCCGAGGGTTTGGATCCAATGTGGAGACCGACGGTTCAGAGCCAATGTGGAGACCGGTTCCCACTCACTGGCTGAGGGTTGCAATCCCGTTACTGGTCAGTAAAAAAGACAAAAAGGAAAAAAAAAAATCCAGAGCTTGAAGGGCAAAATATCTGTCTCCACCCAACGGAACATATGGTCCATGTTCCTCAGCCTGGAGATGTTTGTATCAATACTGTCTCCTGGAGTGTCCATCATTGTGTGTAGTGGAAGTTTGTATGCAAGAGGTCATTGGAATCATACTCATATGACAGTCACCAAACCATTTGAAAAAGAGGGAAAAAAGTAAACTCATTTGTCACGAGTGGGGAGGCTGATCCTATTTAAATATTAACATAAAAGGAAGGATTTCTTCTTAGGACAAGCAGGTTTAAGTATTTTGATTTTCCACTCTTCTACATTTTTTTTCTTTTTTTAAGGTATACAATGATGGAAACTCCTTGAGGCAGAAGGAGTTACTACTTATAACACTTGTAAGTTACTACCTATAGTAGTCCCATTAGATATAATAGGGGCTCAATAAATGCTGGCCGAAGATATCTATGGTTGGAAGTCATTGGAAACATAGTGACGCTCCCCAGGTATCTCTTTAATAAGGAACTAATTATATATAAGTATAGTAATTAAATGTTTATAATTCAGTCTAAATATCTCAAAATATGCACTTGGAATTCATAAAACCCTGAGAGACCGTTTGGAACAAATGCATTCAATGATAAATGACTATGTCTGTGCATGAATCAACCAACAGATTGAAAATGTGTGTGGTGGTGGTGGTGTTTTGGGAGTGGCGATAGTATTGAGATGATGCTAAAATCTTTTTATTAACTTGTGAAGTCAGTGACTACATTTGGTGCACTGAAGAACAGGTTTTTGGATTTAAACCTCCACTGATAGCACAGGGAAGTTTGCTTGCTATTTATTTTTGCATAACATAGTTATAAAGGCTTTTTAAAAATAAATATTAGTAGATCAACAGGTGAATTACTGTTTCCATTCAATTTGATCATACAGAAAATAAAACAGCTGTAGGACATAGAATCCAGCATTTGTTTTACTGAAGCTGGCAACTTTTTATACTTTGTGAGAAATCATGTGACGTGAGATTTAAACCTTGTGTCTACATCATGTTACTTTCTCTGTCCACATCATCTTGCAATTACTTGTCCCTTATTTAAACTAGAAGGCATGTTTACGAAAAACAAAAATATGTATATGTAGGTAAATTTTTCTTGAATCTTATGCATTATTACAGGGCCTGAGAGCCTAGAAACGTCATGTGGTTAATTTAATGGGCTTGATTTGAACTACGCCCACCCTACTACTTAAACATTTTCCTTCACAGATCTTAGCCGCCCCCCCCCCCTCATTTTTCTATCATAGGAGTTTTTAAAAAATCATTTCTCTAAGGTTACAAATAATGAGCTAGGTAAGATAAGAAATTCTGTGTGCAGCACTTTAAAAAACAAAATGACTTCATGTAAGGAAATAACTCAAGTGCTTCCAGTTACATAAGTGACTCTGGGGACCAGGCACTTAAGCAGACACATTAGCTTTCCAGGCCACTAAGTACCATTTGAGGAAAGCACTGTAGTGATTTGCCATACATGAAAGGAGAATAGTGCCTTGTAGTTTTACAGTACTTTCATCCAAAGTACTTACAGTGCTTTTACATAGACCATCTCCTTTGTCCTAAAAACATTCTTGCATATTATTCTGCATTAATATACTATTCCCTAAGCACCTCAAGTATTCATTCAGTGGGTGATTACTTGAGCTCTTACTATGTGCCAGGCTGTTATTGGAATTACAGAACAGTAGGAAGCCTAATATGTATCTCTGGGTAGCAGTCAATTGAGCAGAGAGACCTGAGCCATTATTACAGTAGAGAGTGTGGCTAAGGGCAGTGGGAGGGGTGAATGCAAATGCTGTGGGATCACAGAGGACTGAGTAACTAACTCTGGACATGAAGCTGTAAAACTTCTATTTATTTTACCTTCTTAATATACATTGTAGTTGATTTTCATGTCCCTTTATCCATTCCTCTTTCCCCCCTCCTCCCCTCCCCCACCATTACATCATATCTGTTCACTTGTCTTAACAAGTTCAAGGAATTGTTGTGATTG
>NW_007771477.1:0-1247 GCF_000696425.1 Galeopterus variegatus | reverse complement strand
TGTGCAGAAGCTTTTTAGTTTGATATAATCCCATTTGTTTATTTTTTCCTTTGGTTGCCTGCACTTTTGGGGTCATATATATGAAATCTGTACCCACTCCTACTTCCTGGAGTGTTCCCCCTATATTTTCTTTAAGAAGTTTTATTGTTTCAGGATGTCTATTTAATTCTTTAATCCATTTTGAGTTGATTTTGGTATATGGTGAGAGGTACAGGTCTAGTTTCATTCTCTTACAGATGAATATCCAGTTTTCCCAGCACCGTTTGCTGAAGAGGCAGTCTCTTCCCCAGTGTGTAGACTTGGTGCCTTTGTCAAGGATCAGATGGCTGTAGGTGTATGGGTTGATTTCTCAGTTCTCTATTCTATTCCATTGATCTGTGTGTCTGTTTTTATGCCTACCATGCTGTTTTGGTTATTATAGCTTTGTAGTATAGTTTAAAGTCAGATAGTGTAATGCTTCCAGCTTTATTTTTTGCTCAGGATTGCTTTGGCTATGCATGGTCTTTTGTTATTCCATATAAATTTTACAATAGTTTTTTCCATTTCTGAGAAAAATGTGTTTGGGATTTTGACAGGGAATGCATTGAATCTATAGATTACTTTGGGTAATATGGACATTTTCACAATGTTAATTCTTCCAATCCAAGAGCATANCGCTCAGCCAGTGAGCAGCCGGTCTGCATGCGGGATCCGAACCCTTGGCGGGAGCGCCACCTCACTCCCAAGCGGTGCACTGTAGCAGTGCGCCACCAGGCCAGCCCCCCAACTCTTGGCTATTGTAAATAGTGCTGCTTTAAACATGGGAATACAGGCATCCCTTTGGCATGATGATTTCCACTGCTCTGGGTACATTCCCCGCAATGGAATAGCTGGGTCGTATGGTAGATCTACCTGTAACTGTCTGAGGAACTGCTGTACCATTTTCCATAGAGGCTGAACTATTTTGCAGTCCCACCAACAGTGTATGAGAGTTCCTTTTTCTCTGTAACCGCACCATCATTTATCATTCTCAGTCTTTTGGATATTAGCCATCCTAACTGGGGTGAGATGGTATCTCAGTGTAGTTTTGATTTGCATTTCCCGAATGCTAAGTGATGTTGAGCATTTTTTCATGTGTCTGTTGGTCATTCCTATCTCTTCCTTTGAGAAATGCCTATTCAGCTCTTTTGCCCATTTTTTAATGGGGTATTTGTTTTTTTTTGCTGTAAAGTTCTTTGTGTTCCTTGTATATTCTGGATATTAATCCT
>NW_007771476.1:0-5297 GCF_000696425.1 Galeopterus variegatus | reverse complement strand
GGTGTTCTTGCTCTATGGGGTCTGGTAGTTTAGAGTTATTGTATTCCTTTGGTTTGGTCATATATCTATCTATCTATCTATCTATCTATCTATCTATCTATCTATCTATCTACACACATGCACACACACACACACACACACACACACACACACACACATACTTTTTTTTGGTGTTCTTGCTCTATGGGGTCTGGTAGTTTAGAGTTATTGTATTCCTTTGGTTTGGTCATCTATCTATCTATCTATCTATCTATCTATCTATCTATCTATCTATCTACACACATGCACGCACACACACATACGCATACTTTTTTCACACACACATACTTTTTTTCCTGTATTTCCATTATCCCTAATTTGACATTTGGTCATCTCGTAGAGAAGTTTCTTCTTCTATTACTCTGGAGTGGGCTTTGAGTAGAGAGACTTCCTCCTGTAGATATGTTTTATATTGACCATTGAGTAGGATGATTTAGTATTGGTTCTGGGTAGATGCAGTAGTGTAGTCTACATGTAGCTAGCTACTTTGGCTGTATTCAGTGTCAGAGTTGCATGTGAGGTCCTCCACAGCCTAGGTACTGAGGCACTCAGTGTTTCCTTGCTGAAGTTACTTACACTGTGTTGGGTTGTCAAGGATGTGGGCAAGATCTCAAGTTTTTGGGAGAAGTTCATGGGTGCCCTGTCATCATTGGGTTTGGTGGGTGACCCTGGAAGGCTTGTTGGACACTGGCTAGCATCCCATGACTTGATAGATGCACTGGAAATTGTCTTCCTTACTCTATTTGGCTATCCTGGGTTTCTGTACTCCTGGAGATTCTGTGGATGTATGTCCCCAGATCAAGGCAGTTGTGTGGGCTGCCCACATAGCTCCCATCCACAGGTGTGCTACTGTCAGGGCAATAAATCCCCCTGTGGGCTGAGCTCATGGGTCACAGTTCCATGGTTGACCCTCCTTGTGTCAATACAGTTGAGTGGTTGGCAGTCTGCCTACACAGCTGCATTGGCGGCTGTGTTGTTGGTGGCTGCTGCTCAAAAGGCAGGCCACCCTTGTGGCTGTGGTGGCTCTGGTGGTGGCTGTGGCAGTGGCTGTGGCAGAACACTCATGCAGCAATGGTGGCTGCAGTGGGTGGCATGTGTCTGGCACTGTCTGTTGTGGGCTTCCATGTGGCAGTGGTGACTCTGATGATGGCAGGCTGTTGGTGTGATGGCGATGGCTGCCCATGGGGTTGTGGTGTCTATGGCTACAGCAATGGACCACCCATGGGACTGCTGCTCTGCAAGGAGCTGTTCTGCAGGAAGATGCACAATGGTTCTGGAGCTAGACAATGGCTCCTGCGACTACAGCAGTGGCAGTGGTGGTTCTGTTTTGATCTTCTTCTGTGGGAGGAATGCACCCCTAATCTGCCATCTTCCAACACCAAACTTCTTAAAAGGCAGAGTGTATGGAAGAAAAGTTAAATGCTGGAGAACTCTCTAAGGTTAATTGTCAATTACTGAGGATGTGCTTGGAAAAAAAAGTCCATTTCTCATTTATGAAGCTGTTTGAATATTGTTCAGTCAGGTCAGGATCTATTGACCTAAATTCTCAATATTTTCTCAAGATAGAAACAGTGACAGCTACACTGCAGAGGAGAAATCAAGAGAAATGTCATATTTCAAAGGAGAAAATGAATTTTCTTTTCCCACTCAGCTGATGGCTGTTGCAAGTGGGAAGAGAGTTTGTATGCAGTATATATATCTAATATTGTTCTCCAAAGATCCATATTCTAAATGCCTTAAATATCCCTAGTAACTATTTATTTTCAATTTTCAATTTTTAAATAACACATCATCCACTATAAACATTTTCAACCACTATAAGCATGATTCTTTCTAGAAATATTCTCTAACTACATAGACACACATATATGACAGCAGGCAGTATGCACTCATTTTTTACTTTTCTTTTTTTCAATTATCAAAATATACAACATAACCTCATTCCTCATATTCAAATTTTCTTGAAATGTAGCTTTATTTGTCAGCATTTCCACTTATGTCTCATGTCCATTATGCCTTGTGACAGAAAATAAACTTAGGGACTCAGCACTTTTCCCCTGAACTGGCATCTCAGTTCTGGTGTAGGCAGTGTTCAGTCTGAGATGTGGAGAGGCAGCAGCCTCTGGGTTTTCTCACCCCATTGCTCTGCAATCTGAGTACCTCCCGTCTGAGACATACCATCTCCACAGGTCACTGCTAAGCCATCTCCCATTGAGGTTTGTCAGGCCTATTTGAATCCAACTGTGTGAACCTCCTGAGGGTTCAGGAAGCATTTGTCTGCCCTACCACCCCAGTTTGGTGTGACCAATGCTCGCTGATGCTGTCTATGGTGCTTTTCCTTTTCTACACTACCCTTGAACTCACCCAGAATTATTCCATTGACCCCAGGCCCTGATGGAGACTCACGAAGCTTTGCCTCAGAAACATGTGCCCAGATGCATCAGACAACCACCTTTCTCTTGCTCTTGGTCACTCTAGTGGAGCATATGTGGTGGGATGGAAAGAAGGAGACTTTCCTTTTCTTTCATGTTTTACCTGAAAACAGATTCAGGTCTTTTCTCTTCTTGGTGAACCCCAAGTGTCATGGGGCTTTGTTGTTCCATGACTGATGGGTATTGGACTACTGTAGAGGAGTGACAGACTCTTCCTAAGTCTAAATAATTTGCATTTCTCATTATTCTCATTACTCTTGGGAAGGGAGCCATAGCTCAAGGCATTTTAATTGACTCCTTAGTTTGTTGTGTTCTCCCTTCCCTGGGACCTTGAAGATAGAATGCCATATGGCTTAAATCTGGGAAAAGGAGGGAGAAACAGGACATATGGGGAGGTGGGAATTAGTAAGTGTAACAAAAGACTATGTGTCCACAAATCTGTATTGGAGAGCATTTCATAGATATTCTATTTTTAGGTAGTAGATAGTAATATATTATTTGTGTATGCTGAATTTTATGTATTTAATTGAAAGGGACTTTGTTATTTTCATTTTTTTTCTGTTACAAATAATGCTATACAAATAGTCATATACATTCATCTTTATTCACATATGGAAGTACGTATTTTTAGTTAAATTTCTAGAAATGGAATTCTTGAGTCAATAGATAAATGCATTTTATATTTTCAAAGTCATTGCCAAAATGCCCTCCAAAGAGGTTGCATCAGTTTAGAATCCCATTAACAAAGTGTCAGTGATATTATTTGTAAATGCATATTTCATATAATTAAATTCGCTAATCCTATCTGATGTTCACGTCACAATTTTGACTTTAAAGAAGGCATGGAGATTTATGATGGCAAGAATAATCATTATATTGTGTTTGCATTTTGTAATGAATTTCCTTACATAGTTTCCTTTTATGTTAGAAAATACATAAAATTATTTTTTAAAATGTTCACCGGAATATAAGGTCTATGAGGCAGGGAGGTAGACTATTACTTCAGTGTCTAGATAAGGTCTCGTCATAGAGCATGAGCTCAATAAATATTTGTCTGTAAATAAATTAATGAATTAATACAAATGTAGAAACTAATAAACAACTCATCTCCAAAAATATTATCTGAACTAAGGCTCCTGTGATTCACTTCTCCTTACAGACAACTGTGTAGACATAGTTGCCTGAGCAATGAGCTCTGTAGAGTTCTCCTAGTGCCTTTGCTAACTCAGAGGAAGTCAAAAACCCCAAAAGCATATGTAGTGGCTAAAAATGAGAAGAGATGGGAAACGAAGCATAGCACAGAACTAAAAAGTCTCCAATAACTTCCCCTCCCATCCTTGAATATATTCTATTGATTGTAGCTCACAACGAGGCTGCTGCTGAGGAATCCTATTCTGGAACAGTAGTGACTGATAGAAAACTTTTACGTTTACTATGTTTAAATCTGCTTGATTTTGGCCTCTCCATTTCTACACACTTGTGAGAAATATCTATAGGACTATTTTAGCCTTTCAGTATTTGAAAAAACATTTATATTTCCCAGATTCTTCTCTGGTTTTCTCATCCAAGTTAAAGTATCCCATATCCATGCCTCCTTTACCACGGTCAGTTCAATTTACTCTCTCTTAGTTCCTGTCTTTACTCTTGACTGCTCAGCCTGCACTAGTAGGAAAGAATATCCCATGAAAATAAAGGTTTTAGAAAGTGAGCACTGCATTTAAATTTTGCCTGAATTTCCCTGAGATCTTTGGGAAAAGGAGAAAAGATAAGATCTCAGTAAGGATTTGGGTTTTAATACTTGTACAGAGGACAAGATAAGATACTTGAATAAATGATTACAACTGAGCCTGCTTCAAATTGGGGCCCTTAAAATGCCTTTCAACATAATATATTTATCTTTTTCAGACTGGGTTCTGAAAAGAGTAGAAAATAAAGTCCCCTTGAGAATTTATAACCATGCTTCTCCTGGGATTGAAATTTGAAATTATACTGCTCATGTGGTTTGGGAACATCAAACCAAGAACTTTAAATATTAAAATAATTTTAAATGATTCCTGGCCAAAGATAAGCTTGGAGTGCTTATCTGAGACAAAGATAAGACCAGTTGACACCCCCAGTTATTGACACACTGGCAAAGTCCCTCTGAAGATGAGCTGAGTCTGAATTAACTTGACACCGGGGGGAGTGACTTCATATGAGTGGGAGTCAGGAGGTACAACCAACAGCAGGGAAAACATCAAATGTTACAAACATGACATTGACACTACAAAATAAGCATATTTAAGTTGAATTAAGTCATGGAAGGAAATAATTTAAAAAATTAAGCAGTTATTGACACACTGGCAAAGTCCCTCTGAAGATGAGCTGAGTCTGAATTAACTTGACACCTGGGTGAGTGACTTCACATGAGTGGGAGTCAGGAGGTACAACCAACAGCAAGGAAAACATCAAATGTTACAAACATGACATTGACACTACAAAATAAGCATATTTAAGTTGAATTAAGTCATGGAAGGAAATAATTTAAAAAATTAAGCAAAGAACAAATCATTATCAAAATAAAATCAGAAGAATTTTTAATGAATCAAATAGAATTTCTATAAAAAATTGATAGTTTCTAACACTTAAAATAACTAAAAAGCTAAAATATTTTTTAAAGATAATTAACCTGAAGAAGTGAGTGTCCTGGAACAGCACACTGAGGAAATTCTACAGAAAGAAGCATAAGGAGATAAAAAGAGATCTCGATGATCAGGTATTGACAGTTCAGAGTTCATTTGTTATGAGTTACAAAAAGAATGATCAGAAGGAATGCAGGAGAAGTAA
>NW_007771475.1:0-5297 GCF_000696425.1 Galeopterus variegatus | reverse complement strand
GGTACAGTGTGTTGTTTCAATACATGCATATACTGCACAATGATTCACTTAGGGTAGATAGTTTACTCATGGAATTTTGTAAAACAGATAAATAAACAAAATTCATGGTTATATGAGTTTAGCTTCCATCTCTAAGTGTGCATTGTATTTTAAAGTAAATTGTTCCAAGCCAACCTAATAAACCCACGGGATTTAAGATTGGGAAAGCATAGTTATGTCTTTACTGTGTATGAAATGGTTTAAATGATTGTACAAAATTGAACTTCACTTCATTTATTTTCAAATGAATTGGTGTGCTGTTTCTTTGTCTCTTCTTGGTCTTGACATGTCTTAAGTACGAGGATGGTTAATGGAAGAGTGCAGCTATTATTCGAGGTCCTCTTATGAAAAATATTCCACCTGGTAGTTTAGGAGCGAAAGAAATTTTTCACTGCTTATCCCAGGAAAATAAATAGTATGTGCTGAAGACCCAAGAGATCAGAGTGGCTTGGAAAAAAATTAGCTACTGAATGTTTGGGGAAGCTGGCAAATTGAAATGCTCAGTATTTTTAGGGCCTCATTACAGGAAACCTTCAGACCTTGTGAAGGAAAGAACAACATAATGGAGTGAGGTTTTCAATCTGCTTTTTAAAGTTTAAAGATTTAAAAGTTTCACCAACATTTACTCTACCAGTTCCCCAGTGAAGAATCAACCATGCAACAGCATCCACTTGTGAGACAGTGAACACACATTTTACTCTGTAGCCCGTACTGGCCATGGTGGGGTGAGGACACAGGCTCAATGGCAGTTCTGCTATCTTCCAACAACTGTTCTGTGTTGCCCACAATTAAAAATGCCTCCTTTCATCTGTCTTTGAGGACTCCATGCAGAGAGGAAAGTGGAAGAAGCAGAAGATTTGAAAGGGCAGGAAGACCAGGATGATGCATCCACTCCAAAGACAGCACGTGTGTCACCTCCCACATGCTTTTGCATTTTTTCACATTCCTTTCCCATTTCCTCCACCTCATATAGAAAAAACACCAAAGACACCAGGACCATAGGCCCACCAGGTCCTCTTTCACTCTAAAATAAAGAAAAGAAACATACCTGCTTTTTTCTACACAGTCATAGTATCCCACACAATTTTCTCCAGTCTCTTTCCTGGGGAGGCAGCACAGTCTGTTCTCTTTCAAGGTCAAAGTTATTAGAAATGGAGAGGAAATATCACACTTCCTGAGTCTAAGCCAGCTGGTTTGCAATTGCATAAAGTCTGAGGCTTGTGCAGTGTTTGTAGCCAGGGAGGCTGCCCATTAACACTTTTGGTTGAGTGCAAACTAAGAGTTCTGTAAGAGCAGGCAGAGAAATCTGTGCTGTGGGATTAGTGACTGGAGCATGAAATGATCAGACTGGACGTGGGACTTTGGGATATGCAGGTGATGAGAATGGTAAAGTTAGATAAATGGCCATTACTTTTGGTTTCTGTCTTTTTTTATCTGATAAGAAAGGAGTATTTTAAAATGTCTTCCCTTTCTTACATTCATTTTTTCAAGTTTATTTTTCTAGAAAATTTTACTTTCAAAATTCTTAATATTTTAAGTCTTTACCTTTTTGTCTTTGGAAAATGTTAAATTCATCAAGCTAGAGTAAATGATAGAGCTGGATACAATCCACACAAAAAGGAATAAGCATTTTACAGGCAGCTGCTCTTCGCCAGTGCACACAAGCTCATTTCACTGTACGAGACAGCCTGATTATTATGCCCTCACCCCACTTTGACAGAGGGATTTATGTGGATTGTAAATTAAGGCTTTGTGCTTAGAAGTGCATCTTCTCATATTACAGGGTCAGCTGTGAGAGCTGTAGGTGAGAAAATCACAGAGGAGTGTGAAGCAGTTCTGACCTCACCTCCATAATGCAAACAGTACCACACCAACATGTTATCTGTAAACATGATGTTATGACTCTCTGCATGGGACATGCTCCTCTCCTCTCTCTCTCTATATATACATACAGATACACATGCGCAGATGCACGCACATCACCAAGTCATAAAAAGTTAGCCTATTTAAAAACAAATTACACACAAACATCTAAGAAAACATTACAAATGTTATTCAACTCTTCTTATATCTTTAAGTGGCTATTGCAAGTCAAACAATGATTGACTGGAGAGGAATGTTCTACCTTATCTCTTGATGGGCATAGATAGGAAGGAAAGAGGAAGTCGCCACTGGTGATGGCCCTGTCTTTTCATAAACTTTTGGGCTCTATTTACTTTTTGGTTTTTGACAAAAATAATAGACATGGTATCCTATCAAGGTAGAAAATGCAGAACTGAGAAAAGTCTCTAATATTAGTATTTAACATAAAAACTAGCTAGATGCTAAACATGATATAATTTTTAATTCCAAATCCATGTTTTTTCATGGTACAGATGATTTGTGTAACTTTTGATCTAAATAGCTTAAAAATCAGTAGTTCTCATTGAAAAATGTGATACCAATTTCTCTTCTAATCAAGGTAAATGAGCCATAGTTAGATAGATGGAAAAACAGACCAAAAAATGAAAGAAAGAAAAAAGCTGGAGAAGGATGAGTTCGAGGAAGAGAAGTGATTAAAACTGCAGAAGCCTCATCTGAGGACATGAGCCTGGGAGAGAACAGCATCACTCTGAGCCTGAATTACTGTGAGAGCTGTGCCTTTCCGTCATTTTTAATGGAATGTTATTAAAGACAAATCTGGAGTAGTCAACCCTTCAGTGCTTCCTCTTAATTTATTTATTTCTGCAGAAGGAAACCCTGTTAACCCCAGCAGATAATATATTCAACAGCTTGTATCCATGGCAAGGTTGTTTCCTAAAAATTTTATGGGATAAATTTAGTTCAACATTTGCACATATTTACACATGAGGTCTCCATTTCAAGGTCTTTGGCTTAAGTAGGAAAGTCATTCCCAAGGCAGGATGTCTGCCAGGGCTGCAGAGCATATTCCATATGCATTGCAAAGCTCCCCAGTTTCCTAGGACATGAAAAGGACATTGCCTCAAATGCCCCTCTTCTCCTCTTGGAATTTCAAAGTTAGGGTAGGACTGCTGTGAACCACAGGAAGCTTTCTATAGTTAAGCCCTGTGGGTCATGTCTCAGACCTAGACTGGCTCCCCACAGTCTTTGCCCTCCTTTTTGTAAGCCCTAGAGATGAAGCCTGCTTTCCTTTTCTCTTTGAAATAAATCTACCCCTTCCAGCCCTTTTCCCCAACAGAATACTCTGGAGTGGCAAATAGCCTCCCTATCACCCAGATTCCTGTTGATAAACTCACATGAATGCACACGTCTTTTCTCTTTTAAGGATTTTACAGCTAATAGTTGTGTGTCGTTGGGTGGGTAATGGTAGAAAAGAGAGGACATTCATTTTTGCTTTCCATTGACTTCTAATGAGCACTTACTATGCACCTGGCCTGATTCTAGACAAAGAGAATACCATGGTGTCAAGCAAAGTTACTAATTCCATGACTCCTACATTCTAGTGAGAGACAGCAATAAATACCATCACTTAATTTTTATGTAAATTCTAGGAGGAAAATTGAAACAATGTAAGGGTTTAAGGGATGAGGGATGTTTTGGAAAATGTATCCTATTAAAAAAATGCAAATTTTCCAGGAGTAGCTACAGTAGAGCAGAGTCCTGAAAGAAGAGGAAATTAGCCATGGAAAAGTCTGGAGGCAAGGCATTCCAGAGAGAAGAAATGGCAGTTACATAGGCTCCATGTACTGATCAGCTTGGGCTGCCTGAGCATCGGTAGGCTGCCAATGTGTCTAGAAGAGGAAGAGGGAGGCAGACGTTGATGGGAGGTAAGGTTCCTGAGATAAGTGTGGAGCCACAGACCAATCAGGAGTTGGTATTTTATTCCATGTGTGATGGGAAGCCACTGCAGAAGAGTAACATGAGATAATGTACATTATGAAAAATCACCTGAGCAACTGGGGATGAGGAAGTTGAAAGGAGTTCTCCAGACCACTCAGCCAATTTGGGGCTGAGCCAACCCCAGTGTTCAAGCTTCAAACCAGCTCCACTCAGAAATCACTGATTTCATTGCTGACATCGAGATCAAGACTTTTGCTTTCTTTGTTCCTTCTGGTATTTGTCTTGGAAAATAGCTCGATCATTTAGCCATCTATTAATCAAAGCTACTGTACTACAATCTGAAGAATTCTTGGGATATAAACAGGTCAGTTTATTATATTTTCATAATTGTATCATATTTTTCATTTCTTTGAATTACACTTATGAGCAAATAACTAGGTATTTTGGAATTCTGGATGGACTTGATCATTTTAGAAATCAAGTATTTGAATTTCAGATGAAATTGATCATTTATCAAGTTTGAAAATGTCCTTTGGGTTCTTTGAATTGGGATTTCATGAGATAGAAGTGACCTGCTGATGGACTGTCTTATGAACAGTAGAGTGATGGCCACCAGGGGATTAAATGTGGGGGCTATCCTTCCTTCAGTACCAAAGGGTCAGTGCCCTGTCCTGGATTGAAGAGTAGAATATAAAGATTTCACCCAGTGGGAAGAAAGCAGAAAGGTTGGATTTGTCAGAAATGGTCTACAGCTCTGTGATGTAGTAGCCTTGGAGAAGATAAAATTTAATTTTAATTTGTTGGACCAGAATCATGTAAATGCACTGTTAGCAAATTGCATGCCTTCTGAGATCATTTTGGGGCCTAAAGAATGTATACATTATCTCCTAGAAACAATTTAAGAAGATAAAAGAATCTCAAAACTATACTGATTCTGTATTGACAGATGTGTGAGATCAATACATTTTTTAAAAAGCACCATTTTTTTTTTTGGCATAGAACTCTGAATTAGAGGACCAGGCAGTAAGTTATTCCACAGGAGGAAACATCACAACAGAGAAGCAATTTCGGGAATTAAAACAATAGAACTTTAACTGGTGAGGCTCTGAAATCAGCCTTTTAATCACCTTTTCAATCTTCATTTTTGGAAGGAACAAATAATGAAAATGTCTTCCACATACTTGTCCTGTTCTTCTAACCTCTTTCTGACCACATATAAAATCACAAACATATGTGTGTATGTGTGTGTGGGGGGGGTATAAATATACATTTTATTTATATATATGTATATATAAAATCTTGAGTAAGTTGGGACCATCCTAATGAGAAGAAAAATGAAAACTAGGGAGGACTGAGGAGGAAAGCAACACTTTCCATTTAAGCACATCACAGCCTCCATCTGGCCCTTGAGAAAACAAGGCTAATGGGTTTCAGTATAAGCCACTTTTACTTTTTGA
>NW_007771474.1:5056-5297 GCF_000696425.1 Galeopterus variegatus | reverse complement strand
TCTGTCATCACACAAAAGCAGAGTTGACCACATCTCCTTTGAGAGTTTTCAAACAGCTCCCAGGACAAGTATTGTGATCCTTTCTCTGCCTGATTGAATTCTATCAATAGCCTTTCCTGAGGCCAAGAAATGATATGGAAACTGATGAGAAACTATGAAAAAGTGTGTATAACAATTCTTAAAGCACCCCAAAAAGAAAAGCGCTATTTAATCTATCTTGCCAGCTAGAGACACAAAGAAT
>NW_007771474.1:2501-2971 GCF_000696425.1 Galeopterus variegatus | reverse complement strand
TAAAAAAAACAAAGCAGAAAGTACACCTGGGGTTCTAAGCAGGAACTTAGGGCAGCCCTCTCCACCCAGAAGCAGGTAGGAAGCAGAGCACATGCAGGGTGCTAGGCAGGAGCCGAGGGCAGGATCCCCTGCATGGAAGCAAGTAAGGAGTATGCTGGAAAAACCACTTCTGCACTGGTGGCCCACTACAGCCACCACCACAGTCACAGCTGCTGAAAAAGTGACTCAACACCACAGCAGAAGCCACAGTCACTGTGCAGTTGGCCCACTAGACACTCAAATGCTTTGACACAAGGAGTCATCAGGGAGACCAGAGAAAGAAGAGGACATCTCTCTCCTCAAAGACCACTCCAGAGTAATATAAGAAGCAACTGCTCTACCAGATGACCAGACATCATTGTAGAGATATTAGAAATACAAAAACCCAAGAAAAGATGACACCACCAAAAGAATACAGTAATTCTCAAATA
>NW_007771474.1:0-493 GCF_000696425.1 Galeopterus variegatus | reverse complement strand
GCTGCGAGTAGAGGAGATGAGCACTCAGCAGCAATAAAAGGCATAAAGGAATGTAAGGAAATCTGAGTGGAACAGTAGCAGTGTCCACTACAGTCACACATCTTACATTGCACCGATGAACTCAACCTCATAAAAGATCCTGTTCACAAACATATGAAATTAGTTACTTAGCAGCCAAGTAAAAAAATAAACTAGCATATTTTTCTGGCTGCCTGCTTTGAATCCTCCAAGAATGTCCTCATTTAAAGAAAAGACTGCAGCTTTTTAGTTTGTCAAAATCCTTTTGTCTATTTTTGCTTTTGTTGCCTGTACTTTTGAGGTCATATCCAGAAAGATCATTACACACACCAATGTTATGAAGATTTTTTCCTATGTTTTCTTCTAGTAGTTTTATAATTTCAGGTCTTACATTTATTTATTTATTTATTTTTATTTTTTTTTTTTTTGTCTTTTTGTCCTTTTTCCGTGTCCGGCAACGGATCGCAACCCTCAG
>NW_007771473.1:5000-5297 GCF_000696425.1 Galeopterus variegatus | reverse complement strand
TCCACAAAGCAGGAAGCAGCACCACAATTCATATCTCCCAGATTTAACACCAGAGAGGACGCCAGACTTATTCTCACTGGTCCCAAGTTCAAAATGCCTGAGAAGCATTTTGATTGGCCCAGCCTAGGAACCATGTCTACCCCACAACCACGCATTCTCTCTAGAAAGATGGTATTTCCCAAGAGAAAAAGGGGGGAGGCAAATAATAGACACCCATCAATTAGAATCCTGCCTCAGTTACCTGGTTCCCCCACAGATCTGTCCGGGAGGAACAACAAATGAGGGAAGCTGGGCTGG
>NW_007771473.1:2215-3367 GCF_000696425.1 Galeopterus variegatus | reverse complement strand
ACCTTAGTTTTCTATAAACTTTCATATTATTTATAGATTATCACTGTAATACTACATATGGTAGACAATTACTTTAATGTAGATTATCATCACGTATGCCATTTTTATGAAGGAGAGAGGATTAATGGACAAAACAAATGAGTTATGTTACATTTTGTCATAAAAATGCAATGATAAAATAAATTAAAATTGTACCAGCTAACTGAGAACAAAATGTTCAATAGGGTCTAAAAAATTAGAGTCTTGGGTTGTATTTCATGTTAATGTATTCAGGCATCTCTAGAGATTACCTGCTTTATTTTCTGGCAGTTGCAGTTATTTATGTCTCGTAGAGACAGGTGACTCGCAGTCAGAGCTCAAGCTTTCTGTAGTCCAGGGACCTTGAAAGTCAAAGCCTTTTTCCTTCGAGTAAGTTATTGAAATGCAGGACTCTTCCAGATACCACATCCATCACATTACATGGCTCTGGGTCCGCTACTCTGGCTGATACAAATAAAACAAAAGCAGAAAATGTTTTCTACCTGACTTTTAACAAGCATCTTCTAATTCTATTTGATTGTTCAAGATAGAGGGCCAGGAGATGAAAGGAGAGGTCCTCTCAAGCTGCAAAGGAAAGAACTAAGTCATTAGAATCTATCAAAAAAAGGAAAATGCAATGGAGACCGTGGAAGAAAAGGGCCTTGTACATTCCCTAAGCAAGAAGAATTAATTCACCTTCTATTATTCTGAAGCTATTTTGTCCCCTATACTTTCTTAGGACCAACAGAAGCTCTGCCCTTCTAGTTTAAAGTTTAGAACCTTTGTGATCTTAAAGAAAATCTCTTTCAAGGTGATGGTTTTATCCTTGATTATTTGTCCTTATAATCGCCAACAATCAATTTTTAACCATAAAAGTTATTTAATTGGCTCCACTCTGGTAGAGAAACAAGAGGACTTTTCCAACTCTTACAACAGACGCGTAGCATTTTCCCCCTAATTTTTATCCTCTGTAGAGAGATTTTTAAAATATTTTTGGTCAGTTTTTCTTTGTCATTTGGAAGTAGAATCTGAGTTTGGCTTAAAAGAGAAGTATTGATTCTCCATAAGGGAGCTATAATTCAGCTTTGGTTGCAGCAACAACAGGTCCTGATATTTTTATATTCATATCCAGGC
>NW_007771473.1:0-1647 GCF_000696425.1 Galeopterus variegatus | reverse complement strand
GACACGAAAAAAGACAAAAAAAAAAAAAAAATCTCTTTCAAGGTGATGGTTTTATCCTTGATTATTTGTCCTTATAATCACCAACAATCAATTTTTAACCATAAAAGTTATTTAATTGGCTCCACTCTGGTAGAGAAACAAGAGGATTTTTCCAACTCTTACAACAGACACGTAGCATTTTCTCCCTAATTTTTATCCTCTCTCTCTGTAGAGAGATTTTAAAAATATTTTTGGTCAGTTTTTCTTTGTCATTTGGAAGTAAATTTAGAATCTGAGTTTGGCTTAAAAGAGAAGTATTGATTCTCCATAAGGGAGCTATAATTCAGCTTTGGTTGCAGCAACAACAGGTCCTGATATTTTTATATTCATATCCAGGCACCTGACATTTAGGTTTTATTTGAATATAGATTTGTAAATATAACAGAGCCAGTTATCACATAACTCTTGAATACCAAGATCTAATTAGTTCTTTCCAAGCATATCAACTATAATTGGTCAAAGTTCAAATCAGTTAGCTTTTGAGAAAAGCATAGAGTCTTATCTTCCGAAACTGTAGCCATGAATCCTTTCCGATGAGTGACAAAAAAAAAAAAAAAAAAAAAAAAAAAAAAAAACTCCAAAAGTGATTTAAATGGTAAAAGAGATTTAATAGCTTACATGACTGAATGCTAGAGATAGGATTGGTTCCAGGGTTGGTTTGTTTCAATTTCTCACTAACATCATCCAAAACTAGGTTTACTTCTACATCTTTCTGCCCTTGTCAATGTCCACTTCAATCCCAATGGTCCTATTTTGGCTGTCCACAACTGACTGAGATCTACTGCCTTTCATATGTAAGGTTTCCCAAAATTTTCCAAAAGAGAGAAGACACTTTTCTCCCAGAAATTACTCAGCAAATATGGTTTGCAGGCTCATCACCCAACCCAAAGCAATAACTCTAGCCAGAAAATGGGAGCCCATCATTTATATAGACCCAACCTCCATGCATGCCCCATCTCAGTAGCCAGAAATGAAATCAGCTCCCCAGCAAATGGGCTTGTATACAGGAAGTGTGGATACTCATGTAAAAATCAGTGCTGCTCCTAAAGGGAAAGGGAGAAGATAGATATCTACTGAGAGGTGGAGTGGCTACTAACACACACACTTGCCCATGTACGGGGAACTCTAGAACCAAACTGCCTGATTTTTTTTTTTGTCAATATACAATGTGGTTGCTTACTGTGGCCCATTACTGAAACCTCCCTCCCTTCTCCCGCTCCCCCCTCCCTCTCAACAACCTCCTTTCTGTTTGCTTGTCCTATCAATTTCAAGGAATTGTAATTGTTGTGTCTTCTTCCCTCCCCCCCACAGGTTATTTGTGCATTTATTTATTTATTTATTTATTTTTAGCTCCCACAAATAAGTGAGAACATGAGATATTTCTCTTTCTGCGCCTGACTCGTTTCACTTAATATAATTCTCTCTAGGTCCATCTATGTTGTTGCAAATGGCAGTATTTCATTCTTTTTGATAGCAGAGTAGTATTCCATTGTGTAGATATACCACAGTTTCCATATCCACTCATCTGATGATGGACATTTGGGCTGGTTCCAACTCTTAGCTATTGTAAAGAGTGCTGTGATGAACATTGGGAAACAGGTATACCTT
>NW_007771472.1:4837-5298 GCF_000696425.1 Galeopterus variegatus | reverse complement strand
TAATCCCCACAACTACCCTTTGGTATATTACCTCTGTTTACAAGGAGAACCTGAACCTCAAGGAAGTTAAGTAACTTGCTGAGAGACGCACAGTTGGTAATTGGCAAAACTGGGGTTAGAAAGCAGTTGTTGGACCCCAAAGCTCATGAATACACCCACCATATTTTAGTGTTTTAGGATACTCTCTCTTGTCCCTGCCTGTCTGAATGGGATTACTCAGATGGTGCTTCCTGTTGCTTATAATTGTCTTTATTTTTCAGAACTTTTAAGTTTTCATTTATCTTTTCCATTTATAGAGATTGCATTTGACTCCACTGAAGGCTGTCTTAGAATAAGTTTGTTTGGGGGACGGTGTTTCTTTATAGCCAAGTCAAAATTATTTTGAGTTCAAAAGCACAATATATATATTTTTTTAAATGTTGAGTCTGCGTGGTGTCAACTCATTTTGATAACAAATATGT
>NW_007771472.1:2458-3070 GCF_000696425.1 Galeopterus variegatus | reverse complement strand
CATGGAGATGTTGCTTTTTTCAAGGACAAAGTTTTAATATGAATAATAAGAATAAAAAAAACTATTGTCTCCTTTAAGAGATCAATAGTGAATACGTTTGGCATTCATTATATTTTAATATATACTTTAACTACATGCAATAGAAAGCTTCCTATTTATTTTTACATTACTTTCTTTTTAAATTTTATTTTAGAAATATTATAATATTGGGGGATTTTTAAAATCTTAAATAAGGGAGAGAAAAAACTAAATAGATATTTTCCATCAAAAGTGATATAATCGTGAATATCACATTATCATAAATGCTTTTGAAAAATAATTAAAATATGAGAATCCTCATTTCTAGTGATGAATTTTTAAGTTTAATGTATATTCTAGATCATAGAATTAACGGTAGAAATGCCTAACTCAGACACATACACAAATGCATGCACATACACACATGTACACACACCTGCATATTTATAAAATATATAGCAGCACATCACAAGTCTTTGCTACTCCTGCATTTGTAAAGAGACTAGATAGAGCGACTACAAGTTGTAGTTTACGGCCCTTTCTGTGATTGAGGACAATAAACTAGGTATAATTTAGCTAAATTTATAAAATAAA
>NW_007771472.1:0-369 GCF_000696425.1 Galeopterus variegatus | reverse complement strand
TTCAGGATCCTTTGATTGAGACAATACATAGACAAAAACTTTGTAAATTTTGTGATTTTTTTCAATGAATCTGCTTTTTAATAATTAAAATGTATATTCTTTGAAATATAATCTCAAATGTGTATAATAACATAATTTAGTCTTCAGATGATGCCTAATGCACATATAGGTTCCCAGTCTCGTAAAATAACATAACTACTCAGTCAGTGAGGACCTTGTAATAATATGTCTATCATTCAGTGAGTGATTCTTAACCCACAGGGTGGGAACACTAGTTTTGGTGATATACATGTCTTTTTTAGCCATTACTACCAAAAATCTATGTTGTTAAGCACTTATTTATTAGTTAATGCTTTAATTCATTAGTTT
>NW_007771471.1:1538-5298 GCF_000696425.1 Galeopterus variegatus | reverse complement strand
CTTGAGGCAGGGATTGCTTGTGTTTGTGGTGGTGGTGGAAACAGGTGGGTTCTTTTCCAGCCCACATTATCTCCATCTTGTTCTGGGCTATCCCTTGGATTGGGGCTCAGACTGAATGCCCTGCTCTCTACAGTGACATTCCCTTCCAACTTCACAAAGACCTCCTCAGTCCCCTGGTGCTCTGCAATATGATCCTCAGGATCGAGTCAAAATTGATTGTGTGTTGTTTTGGTCTGTTTTTATTGGGAGGGGACTAGGAACAAACCTCTCTAGTCATCCACTCTGGGAACTGCCTCTAACTTTCTTTCCTTTCTTTCCTTCTTCTCTTTTTTTTTTTCTTTCAGGGAAAACATGTATATTTAGAATTAACCAGGTGGTCAATGTTTAGATTATCTCAGTTTTCTTACTAACATCCAAGGCTTCATGGTTAGGAGCCAGTCAATATACCTTCTTCTCTCCATCAGGCCTGATCATGGTGCTGACAGTGGCCACATCAGTGTCACAGAGCTGCCTCACAGAAGACCTGCTCCAGATCTGCTGCTTGCTGACCCCAAAAGTTATGATGTGCACAAGTATGTTGTTGTCTTACTTCTTCATGGCTGACTCGTGGTCAGGGGGAACACGATGATGGCATTATGGTCAAGCTTGTTTCTCCTTTGGTTACTGTTACAAGGAAATGTGGGCTGTGTCAGGGCTGCAGAGTCTTAGGCCTCTGGAAGTTGGGTGATGTTTGGCTCTTCTTTTATCTATATTATGGATGGTTTCCAACACTGCCTTCTTCACCTGCAAAGCGTTTGCTATGGCTTTGGTTATGGATTTGGCATGGGCAGGAGCCTCCCTCTTTGCTTTCAATACCATCTTTATTTAAAAGGTCATTTAATTTCCCTCTAAAATGGAAAATTCTGATACTTGTTCTGATAAAAGTCAGTCTGGAAATTATGTTTTCATTTTTAATGAGCAAGAAAGGACGTATCGTTGGGTAACATGATGAAATAAAGTCACCAAATTTATCCAGGTCCCAATTTTTCTCACTTGCTAAAGTTAAATAAGGAGTAAGAAAGGTGTTGATCAAATAGAAGAAAACAAAGCAGCTAACCAGGATGAGAATGGTGTGGGTAGCTCTGTCTTCAGGAAAGCATCGTGAAGACTTAATTTTAGTGTGTATATGCTGGACTGTTCTGTGGTGTCTGTAAAGGATATTAACCATGTAGACACTACTGAATGTCATTAGTGAGAGAAAGAGCAAATCTTGAATTAATACCACACTTAAACAAGATACTGCCTGATAGTTCTCGAATGCAATGATTTTACAATAAGGACTGTAATACCCATGTCTGACATCAGAGGAGTTGATAGTAGCCACAACTCTTAAGATGATCTCAACATAGATGATCATGTTGATAATCCAGAAGAAAAGCAGAGAGGGAAGAATGTATACAGAGACTTTATTTTTGACCCAGGCCCTCTTATAATTACTTGGTGTAATAGTCACTGCTTGAAACATACTCTGGAGAGAAGTTGCATTCACAGAAATACTTCGGGTAACTCTCTGAATGTAGAGCACTGCTTTACACCCAATGTCATCTATCCCATGCTTAATTCCAAACGATAACATTATATTTGGAAACCCTCTCAGTATGAGTGTCACAGCATTAGCCAGAGTTAAGTGGGCAAGAATCACATCTACAGGTTTCTTCTTGTGGGGATGAATTAAGAAAGTGTACGTACATGATATAAATAACAATGAATTCCCCATGAAACCAATACACATTTGTGTTATAAAAAGGATTTGAAAAATTATGTCACTGGAAACCATTGTCTTTCATTCTCTCTTACATCTTCAAACCAATGCCAGCACTACCTGCAGAGAAATAATTGAAGTATGAATGTAAAGATTAACAATATTTGTGAATAATTTCTTTTTCTAAATTTCATTTTATTTTGTGAATATACAATGTGGTTGATTATTGTGGCCCATTACCGAAACCTTCCTCCCTCCTCCCTCTCCCATCTCTCTCCCAACAGAGACCTTTCTGTTCACTTGTCTTATCAACTTCAAGTAATTGTAATTGTTGAGTCTTCTTCCCTCCTCCTCGTGTGTTTGTGTATTTATTTATTTTTATCTCCCACAAATAAGTGAGAACATGTGATATTTCTCTTTCTGTGCCTGACTTGTTTCACTTAACATAATTCTCTCTAGGTCCATCCATGTCGTTGCAAATGGAAGTATTTCATTCCTTTTTATAGCAGAGTAGTATTCTATTGTGTAGATATACCACATTTTCCATATCCACTCATCTGATGATGGACATTTGGGCTGGTTCCAACTCTTGGCTATTGTAAAGATTGCTGCAGTGAACATTGGGGAACAGGAATACCTTTGACTTGATGATTTTCATTCCTCTGGGTATATCCCCAGTAGTGGGATAGCTGGGTCACATGGTAGATCTACCTGCAATTGTTTCAGGAACCTCCATACCATTTTGCATAGAGGCTGCACCATTTTCCAGTCCCACCAACAATGGATGAGAGTTCCTTTTTCTCCACAATCTCGTCAGCATTTATCATTCACAGTCTTTGGATATTAGCGATCCTGACTGGGTTGAGATGGTATCTCAGTGTGGTTTTGATTTGCATTTCCCAAATGCTGAGTGATGTTGAGCATTTTTTCATGTGTGTGCTGTCCATTCATATATCTTCCTTTGAGAAATGCCTATTTAGCACTTTTGCCCATTTTTAATTGGGTTCCTTGTTTTTTTTGTTGTAAAGTTATTTCAGTTCCTTGTGTATTCTGGATATTAATCCTTTGTCAGATGTATATTTTGCAAATATTTTCTCCCACTCTGTCAGTGGTCTTTTAACTCTGCTAATTGTTTCTTTTGCTGTGCAGAAGCTTTTTAGTTTGATATAATCTCATTTGTTTATTTTTCCTTTGATTGCCCGTGCTTTGGGGGTCATATTCATGAAGTCTTTGCCCAGTCCTACTTCCTGAAGTGTTTCTCCAATGTTTTCTTTGAGAACTTTTATTGTTTCAGGGTGTGTATATTTAATTCTTTAATCCATTTTGAGTTCACTTTAGTGTACGGTGGAAGGTATAGGTCTAGTTTCATTCTCCTGCTTATTGATACCCAGTTATCCCAGCACCACTTGCTGAAGGGGCAGTCTCTTCCCCAGTGTATAGGCTTTGCGCCTTTGTCAAAGATCAGATGTCTGTAGGTGTGTGGGTTGATTTCTGGATTCTCTATTCTGTTCCATTGTTTGGCGTGTATCTTTTTCTGCCAGTACCAAGCTGTTTTGGTTATTATACCTTTGTAGTATAGTTTAAAGTCAGGTAGTGTTATTCCTCCAGCTTTATGTTTTTGCTCCGAATTGCTTTGGCTATGCGTGGTCTTTTGTTATTTCATATAAATGTCTGGATAGTTTATTTTTCCATTTCTGAGAAAAATGTCATTAGAATTTTGATGGGAATTGCATTGAATTTGTAGATCACTTTGGGTAGTATGGACATTTTCACAATGTTGATTCTTCCAATCCAAGACCATAGGATATCTTTCCATCTTCTTGTGTCCTCTGTAATTTCTCTGAGAAGTGGTTTGTAGTTCTCATTATAGAGATTCTTCACGTCCTTGGTTAACTCTACTCCTATCTATTTCCTTTTTTTTTTTTTTTGGTGACTATTGTAAATTGGCAAACTTTCTAGATTTCTCTTTCTGCATGTTCACTGTTGGAGAATAGAAATGCTACTGATTTTTGTGTGTTG
>NW_007771471.1:0-318 GCF_000696425.1 Galeopterus variegatus | reverse complement strand
AGTGGGTTTATCATATATGGCCTTAATTATGTTGAGATACTTTCCACCTATACCTAACTTATAGAGAGTCTTTGTCATGAATGAGTGTTGAATTTTACAAAATGCTTTTTCAGCATCTATAGAGATGATCATATGGTCTTTGTCTTTGATTTTATTCATATGGTATATCACATTTATTGATTTGTGTATGTTGAACCAACCTTGCATCCGTGGGATGAATCCCACATCATCGTGTTGAATAATTTTGCATATGTGTTGCTGTATTCTGTTAGGTATTATTTTATTGAGGGTTTTTGCAGCTGTATTCATCAAGGGCAT
>NW_007771470.1:4700-5298 GCF_000696425.1 Galeopterus variegatus | reverse complement strand
CTCAATCCCTACAAATCATTTCAGGTATTATTAGAGGAGGCAGAATCAGTGTACTAGCATTCAAAGAATGATTATTCAGTGCTCGCTTTGGCAGCACATATACTAAAAAAAGAAGAACGACTTATTCAAATAACATCCTGTCCCAGCAAGAAACTTCAGTTGGATAATCTTCCAAACAGGACATTAAAATTAGGTGCGGTCATCCTTGCACTGTGGTATTATCAGCTAGAAAGCTGTTTTCACAGGGAACGGGATGCCCACACGAAGAGGTAGACTGGCAACACCCTCTATGGTCCCCATCAAGAGACACAGCACGGGCAAGGTGGGCTCCTCAAACAAAATACTTCACATTTTTCTAAAGTCTGTTAACCTCTTAGAGAGGAATCTTCGAAGAGTGAAACTGTTCCAACATTCTTCTGTCAACCATTACAATATAAAACAACATCATAATCTTAAAAAGAGGTCACTGGGGAACGCTTCTACACTGTTAGTGAGACTGTAAATTTGTACAGCCATTATGGACAACAGTATGGAGGCTCCTCAAACAACTATAGGTAGAACTGCCATACAATCCAGCAATTCCACTGCTGGGTATATA
>NW_007771470.1:2408-2663 GCF_000696425.1 Galeopterus variegatus | reverse complement strand
TGCAGGCTGGGGGGTTCCTCTAATTGACTACTTTGGAACAGAAACTCCCCATCAGCTGGCTGAAGCTTTCTTACAACTGTGCTACAGTCAGACTCCCTACCTGCTCCTTCTTTCCTCCTCTCCTCTCCCTTCCTATTCCTGTTCTTTCCTTCATCCTTCACAGACATTTCTCCCCAATAAATCTCCAATTCACCGAATCCCATCTTGCCATCTGCTTCTCAGAGGACCCAAGACCTAGGCTACACCAATAGTCTT
>NW_007771470.1:0-222 GCF_000696425.1 Galeopterus variegatus | reverse complement strand
TTATACATATTTACTATTATAAAATTTGTCAAAATGTATCAACCGCACTCCACTGCATCACCGTTCCCTAGGGACCCAGACATGAATTTTTCCTATGTACATTTACATAGGCCTCAACAAGTGCCTGTCAAATTGTTTCAAATCTTTATAAATCCAATTGCTCAGTATTTCACCAGTGAGGCAACTAAGCACCACCGTGTACCCTGGCTCTATAATAAAAGT
>NW_007771469.1:2368-5298 GCF_000696425.1 Galeopterus variegatus | reverse complement strand
TGATCACAGAATTCTTTTTGCATTATTACAGTACCTGGACCCTTTGAGGCCTGCCTTTCTCGTGGCACTATTATTTCCTCTGCCCTTCTGGTTCTTAAGACTCAGCCTGATTTTTCCATCATCCAGGAAGCAACTCTTGACCTCCCCACATAGATATAGGTACTTTCTTCTCCATGTCCTACAGAGCTTTTCACTCTCTCCACCCCTATCCCCGGCCCCCATCTCAATACATGAACTCTACTGTAATGTTCTCTAGTGAAGAGGAACCACATGTTTCTCATTTTGATATTCATGACAAGCAGCCCAGTGCCTGGCATTTTAGCTAATGCTTAGCACGTGTTTGTTAAGTGACTGAATGAGTCCTTAAGACTTGGCAAAGTCCCAGCCTGGCCCAAGAGGGAGTGCTGGGTTGTGCTGACTGAGCACGATTCTTGCACAAGGATCTCAGAGGAACCTTTTATTGAGGCTGGTGTTTAGGATTAGATCCAGCTCCTCTGCTTTGCATAGGAGAAGGGCCCATGCACTGCAGTGTAAGATGGATTATACGTGGGGGAAAGAGGGAACCTGAGGCCTGGACCTGTAAACTGGAGTCTGCAGCAGTGGGACTTGTGTTTGGCAACTCTGCCTTTATTGGTTTTGTTTCAAATGAGCCATTGAGAGAACTTGAAGAGCTTATCCAGAGAGTGAAGGCTCAAATATGCTTTTGCTTTGGTGATTGGGTAGACTGGGTTCTCTGGGTGCTGGTTTTCATTCCTCACTTGGTGCAGTGTTTGTTTGAAACCCTTCTGCACATTTCACATTTCAGAAAGCTGAGATTTCTTCCATGTGTCCTCTTTGCCACCTCCTTATGGCCAAATCTTCCTCGTTTCTCCGAGCTTTCTGGCTCCTGTTCTAGAATGTTTCAAAGTATGTGAGTTTCAAGGTAAAACGTATGAATACAAGAGTGTTGATTTGATAGAGTGTTTCACATCCATGACTTCTATTGCTTCCACCTTTGCAGGAAGCAGGATGGTCCAAAAGAAGATGCTCAGAACCAAGTATGATGGGAAACGGACTAAGTGATAGCCAAATATTTGGAAAATTGGGGCAAAATAGCCGTTTCAGTCAAATAGATTCATTTTGAGATTTGCTCATTTACTCATTCATTCATTCATTCATTCATTCAGGTGTTGAAGATACAGGAGACAGGCAGATACCACCTGGCTGGCAGGTTCCCTTTAGATTTTCACGTAGCCCTCACCATGTGCACAGACACCATGCACCAAGACAGCTCTTGCCCCCTTTCACCCTCCTGGACTCATTCATTCCACACACCGAGCTTTGCACCCGCCCGCTCACCGACTGCGTGGCTGTTCTGTCATTATTCGTACCTTGTCTTCATGCCTACCTTTAATCTTGGTTGCTCTCCACAGAGATTTCTGAAACTTCCTGCCTTCCTGCCCCTCTGCAGCTTCTCCCTAGACCTGTAAGTGACAGGAGGTATTTGGGGCTGAAGAGTTCACAATTTTGTGAAATATATAAATAAATAAATGTGGCAGAGTTAAAACATTTACTCACACGCAATTTGGATGTGCAAAACAATGGACTCGGTCTGTGCAGCTACTATTTTTTTTTTAACCAATCCCAATCTGCTGGGAAAGGTGTGATGGGAGGGGGATAATTAGATTTAATCCAACCCTGGAATTTTATTCCAATGCAATAATTCAAACGGTCCCTTTAGTGCATGGCCAGTAGGGCAGAAGGCAGGGCCGGCCCGGTGGCGCACTGGAGAGTGCGCTGCTTGGGAGCGCAGCGGCACTCCCGCCGAGGGTTCGGATCCCATGCAGAGACCGGTTCCTGCTCACTGGCTGAGCGTGGTGAGGGCGCGACACTGAGGGTTGCGATCCCGTTGCTGGTCAGTAAAAAAGACAAAAAGGAAAAAAAAAAAAAAGAAGTTGGGTCCTTGGGTCTACGAGTCATCCTGTTAGATCCTTGCTGAGCTCTGCCAGGGAGCACCTAGACTGCTCTGCTCCCTAGTGACCAGTTCCCTCCCCTGACATTCTGTGAAAAATGTCCATGGGAGTCTATGGCACGAGTGATTGGTGATCTGTCTCTTCTTCAGCCCAGTCAGGACTTTATGGTCTTCCTTGGCTGACCTAACCTCACTTTAGTTCTCAGATGTGCTGGGGCTGTCCTGCTGGCCTCAGGTTTAGGCCTCTTTGTCCCTGTAGCAGGGATCTCCTCTAGTAAGGTTTCCAGCCGAACCCTCAGCTCACATCTGCACATCCTCTTCAACAAATTGGAACTTCTCGATGTACACAGCACACAGGAATGGATAGCAGCTGGTTTGTGCTAAACTGGTTTGTGCTCTGTCTCCCTTATCCTGCTGTACCTTGAGTTTACTTGGATGTGGTTTCCTTCTAGGTTGTGCAGGACATGATCTCCCTATGGTTGTACCTGAGAGTTGAGTCCAGCTTGAATTGGACAAAGCATTTTCCTGAACTTCCCGAAAACATCAGCATCAATATAAGAGTACTTCAAGAAGTTTGTGGAAAATTCATCCTGATGTTCCATATGAAAAAAAGAAAGAAAGAAAGAAAAAGAAAGAAACTAAAACATTCTGGAACAGTGGAATTAAAAGATAATACAAATCTTTCCATGAACTTTCTGAATACCCCTTGTATAGTACACCCCCCTTTTTTTCTCCTACCAGTCTCTCCTTCTGTTCATTATTCTTTGGGACCAGAGGTGTGGGCTCCAGCCTCTCTACTTCCTCTATGCCATACATTTTCTCTCCAGGGTAGCTACTTAGGCCATGGTCTCCCCCATAGACTGCTGTAGATTGGATGATTCCCCAACCGCATTGAGGCTTAATCCCCACTGTAACTGTTGAGGGTGGGAAATCCTATTAAGGTAATTGAAAGGTGGGGCCTTGAAGAGGTGATTAGATT
>NW_007771469.1:0-314 GCF_000696425.1 Galeopterus variegatus | reverse complement strand
AACTAACTACCTCTAAATGACAAATGGTAATAAATGGGATTAAGAAATACTTTGTATGGCCGAAGGCAAATAGATTATGGGTGTGCTGCCCAGTTGGAATCGGGGCAAGAATCAGCAGGACTCTCACACCTATTATGAAAATTTCCCTCTGGCTGTAATGTCTCAGAGCAAATACTAGACTGAGGCTATGTCCTTCACACCTCTTGCTCCAGGTTGCCTCAAGGTAGCCACCATTACTTTGCGGAGTGAAAGGAGCTTGGGGACATGCAATAGAGAAATAAAGCAGATCTGGGAACCAAGCCTTGAAAAACGGG
>NW_007771468.1:3315-5299 GCF_000696425.1 Galeopterus variegatus | reverse complement strand
AAAAAAAAATCAGAAAAAAAAAAGAATGTAAGTCTGTGAGGGCAGGGATGATTTCCCTTGGGTTTCCTGCTGTATTTTCAGCGCCTAGAACGGTATCTGGCATGCAGTAGACCCTCAATAAACACTTGCTAAATAAATGAATGAGCAAACGCCCCCTTCATCCGACAGTGAAGACTAACATGGCGGGAGCATGATCGTGTTCACCGCCGCAGCCCGAGCACACAAGCTGTAATCAGTGCTCAGTAAACATTGGTTGAATGCATGGATAGGTGGACGGATAAACGGGCTAAGGCTTGACTGTTCCCAAGGGTCTTCACTTGGGCAGGTATCCTGGGCTTGACTCTGCAGGAGGAGGCAGGTCTGTCCACCCTGGAGAGGCCTGAGCCCTAGAGTCATCTAGGAACACCTGAAACACTGAGGTTCCAGATTCTGACAGTCCCCTGTAGGAGGAAACTGCTTCAGTATGCCACACTGTCCAAAGTTCAAGTTCCTGTGCCCTTTAATTCATATTATCAGCAATTTTGCTTCAAAGAATCTTTTCAACAAAAAGATTAGTTCTGGTGCACAGAGATGGATATATGTGCAGGGAGGGTCATGGCAGCATTGCTTGTAATCATGTAACACAGGGACTGGCCTGGGTGCCCCACAGTAGGAACCACCTGGGTGAATGGTGGCACAGCCCACCACACAGCACTTGGCAGATGACGCAGAGATCAAAGTGAATGGGTCTGTGTTCTGAAATGGGAAGATGTGGGCTTGAGCTGCTAAATGACAGAATCATGTCACAGGACAATCATATGGGATGTGAATTATGAAGCCTCTGGGTGTGAACGTGCCCATGTGCACATGTCCCTGTGCATCAGAAACGGGCTGGACTGACACTCACCCACCTCTTAACCATGGTCAGCCCTGGGTGGGAAGGAAACTTCCAGTGATTAGTATTGACTTTTCTTTTAACAATAAACTTGTATTCCTATGTAATTGGACACACTTCGTAATCAAAAGATAACATGAATCTTTCCATGAACTTTCTGAAGTACCCTCGTATGTGTCAGCTCTTGATCTGAACACAAACACTATTCTAACTTCTAAATGGCAGGCAGTGGTTTGATCGGCCATTGGGTTGGAAGGAGGGTGGGTTGATGGATTAGTGGCCAGTTCATCACCCAGGGCAGGAAGTGTGGGATCTGTCGCCAAGCTCTGACCAAATCAATCTTGAAAGCCTCACCCGAGCATTCAAGACCCTCTTTTATTTTTTATTGTTTATTTTTCAAAGGTGAGTCAAGGAAAGCAGTGGGAGTGGAGAAGGAACAAAGAAACCCATAACTGGTTCGGATCAACTAGTTGTAAACACCACTGCACCGGACTGCCCAAGACCCTCTCCTACCCGTCATTCGAGTGCAATCTCCCGGTATTCCCACACACAGGTGGCAGGGGTCCGTGAGCTGTGGCCCACCAGCCACACCCAGCCCACCGCTTCCTTCTGTGCAGCCTGTCAGCTTCGAATGGTTTTCACACTTTCAAATGGTTGGAGGAAAATAAAGGCAAAAGAGGGGTACTATTTTGTGATGTAAGAAAATCATAAAAAATTCAAATTTCAGTGTCAACAAATAAAGTGGTAAACTTATTTTTTAAAATACTTTGTTACTGAAACATAATTGATTGTACATATCTGTGGGGTCCAGAGTTGAATGTCAATGCCCGTGTGCAATACGTGATGCTCAAATAGGAGTGATGAGCACATTCAACAATAGACATGGTAAGCGTTCTTCTCGGCCCTTTACCAAGTCCTTGCTAATCCCCCTCTCCCGCCCTGCTTCCCACCTCTGGTAACCTCAGTTCTGCTCTCTCCTTAGAAAGTTCAACACATTATTGTGCTCGTTGTATCTTTCGTTTTCTTTGTTGGTTTTTTTTAGCTGCCCTTTGGCTTATTTCACTTAACATAATTTTCTCTAAGTTCATCCATGTTGCTGCAAATGGCAGA
>NW_007771468.1:0-2265 GCF_000696425.1 Galeopterus variegatus | reverse complement strand
GAGCTACAATGGCAGAGCGGTTGCAACAGAGACTGGTCCACAAAGCCTAAAATATTTACTATCTGGCCTTTTATGGAAAAGGTTTGCCAACTCCTGATCTATAACATCTTCTATCCCAAGCAAATCAGTCAGCCACATGGCTCAACTATCTGACCTTTGTTCTCTTAGGTCCATGCACCCTAAATGCCCTCTCTGCCCCTGTAAAATGAGCCAGCCTAAAGGATCATCTCAAACCCTCCCCTCGACCAGGTGGGTGGGCTCACTCTGCTGATCTGTACCACTCTTGGCTGATGCTTTGGATGTCTCCCCTCGCCCTCCCACTCCCCATCCACGTGGAGATCCACACAGGCAGGGACTCTGGTTCGTTTCTGTGTCTCCGGCACTTGGCACTGTCCCCGGCTAAAGTTTGCTGAATTGCATGAACTGGTGTCATTGCCGCGTCAGTAAAATGCTTCGAGGCTTCTTGAGGTTTCCCTGACTGGCCACGAAACCTGAAAACTAGCCAAGAAGCACTGGGGAAGGAGGGGTCAGGTGGAATGGAGAGTGCTGAGCTCATGTTGGGGGCTCTGATGATCTCAGGGGCTTCCCCAGGGCAGAATCACTCTGTGTGACCATGGAGAACAAAGCCAGAACCGGCGGAGCAGACACAGGAGGACATCGCTGACTCCACTGAGGACTGCTGGAAGGGAGGGAGCGCCCCGTCCCTGGAGGTAAGTAAGCAGAGTTTGGATCAAGGCTGTCATTGAGGAGATTGCTGCCCTGTCAGAGGGTGCACTGGATGAGATCTCTAGATGCTTCCAACCCGGGGCTTGGGAAGCCTGGGGTTCTCTTGGGTGATGACCAGGTCCTCGGGCCTCACCAAGGCCAAGCTTTGGGGCTGGGGGAGGGGACAGAGATCACTACCCCTGCCAACTGCTGAAGGTCTCCCTCACTCTACAACAGCCCGTGTCCCATCCCTGCCCTGACCTCAAACATGTGACTATGTGACCATGATCCAGCCGTGGGAATGCTGGGCACCCTCGGGAATGCTGGAGCTGCTTCCAGGGCTTCCTGGAACACAAGACAAGACCCTGGGACCCAGCAGTCAGGACATCCCAAGTCAAGCCCCACAGTTCATCATGAAACTGATGATTTCAGGGAACTTTGAGGACCCCAGACACCATCCTGTCCCCTCAGCCCTGGAAATCCCCTAACTCCAGGCATCTTTTTATAACTTGCCTTCTTCCCGGAAAGGTTTGAGGTCATTTAATGATAATTCAGACTCGTATTTGGGCGGCATGAGGTGGCCATGGGGCATTGAGGTGGAGCGTCTGGCTCTAGATCAGCTGTGTGATGGGAGGGGCGGTACTGAACCTCCCCAACAGCATCTCCACAGGGGACTCGTTTCTAATCCAGCCCCCACAGCATGGTGCGTGGGCCCCAGAATTTGGGTCCTGCTCTTGCCACTTCCTTCTGGTGTGGGGCTGACTCGCCACTCCCCTCTCTGAGCCCTGGATTCCTCAGAACAACGCAGTTGGTATTCCCTGAGAGGACATGGGACCTCAGGAGGGCCCTATGCACTCACACTTGGCAGAAGGAACCCAGCTGTCCCACAGGCCCTCCTGGCCCCTGTGTAGCCCATGACAGAGCTGGCCTGTACCAGGCTCTTGTCCCCTGGGACTGTCTCAGAGCTTCTTAAAAGGTGCCAACCCTTGGTTTCAAGGCCTTTGAATGAGCCAAGAGAGCAGAGCGGACCCTCTCCTCAAATGTGGGAGCTGGAGGGCCGGCCCGGTGGTGCACTGGAGAGTGCGCCGCTTGGGAGCGTGGCGGCGCTCCTGCNCCCTTCAACATGATTTCCATTCCTTTGGGTATATATCTAGCAGTGGGATTGCTGGATCGTATGGCAGTTCTACCTATAGTCGTTTGAGGAATCTCCATACCATTTTCCATAATGGCTGTGCTAATTTACACTCCCACCAACAACATAGGAAGGGTTCCCCTTTCCCCACATCCTCACCAGCATTTGTTATTGTCTGTCTTTTTGATAATGGCCAGTCTAACTGGGGTGAGATGGTATCTCAATGTAGTTTTGATTTGCATTTCCCTGATGCTGAGTGATGTTGAGCATTTTTTCTTGTGTCTGTGGATAAAGTCATAAACTTTAAACAACAAAATAAAGCATGTAGGTATGCTCATTCACTTATGCACTGTCTATGGCTGCTTTCGAGCTACAATGGCAGAGCGGTTGCAACAGAGACTGGTCCACAAAGCCTAAAATATTTACTA
>NW_007771467.1:4106-5300 GCF_000696425.1 Galeopterus variegatus | reverse complement strand
AAATACCTCAACCAGATCAGACATAGTGACAGTAATTAACTTGGGTCATGATGTACAATACAGGAATTAAGTTATTGTCTGTTCTCTTTCACTTCCTAAAAGTGTAAAAAAACATCTAATTCACTATCATGTTAGCAGATGCACAGATATTTAGCTATCTTGGGCAGTAGGTATAACTCCACTCCATTCACTCTTCCCACTTAAATGCCAGGAAATGCTATTAAGTCCTGCTCATACTTCCACTTGCTCATTCAGTCATTCTTCCAGCATGCACTGAGCAGGAATTNGTGTGTGTGTGTGTGCGTGTTTTCCAATGAGCAAGCACTAATCTAATAATAACAAATGCTAAAAAGTCATCTTAGAAAACAGATGTTCCGGGTAGATTTTGGTGTCTTATCCTTCTTGCAAGTGAAAGTGTGTGTGTGTATGTGGGGGGAGGGGGTGGAGATTACAGCATTCGCTCTCCAAATGTTATCAAAGTAAATACTTCCCCAGTCATGCAAAACCTCCAGCTCCTTTCAAGGTCATTAAAACTTTACATTCAGAGGAGAAATGAAGCAGTTTCACCTTCTTTGGGGTAGGCGGGAAACAACTTATGGTTGGCGGGGTGATGTTAAATCTTATTAGGATTTAAGATCCCAAGAGATCTAGTAAAATCCAACCATTTCTCTTTCCTTTTCGTGATGCTGAAACCTGAGGTTGCTTTATGAAGTTAATGGCAGATAAATTAAGAATGCATAAAAGGATCAGCCTCTACATGTGTTTAGAAAAGCAGGGGAATTTGCACACTCCTGCAAGGACACACTGAGACAAGAAGAAAAGGATGGGACATTTTTAATGACTGGAGGAAATTTTGCTGGTGTTCTTGCTATTAGCTTTGTAGGGATTCACCATGATGCTGTTAAGGTCTTTCTACATGCCTGTCATTATCTTAGCTCTATCTGGGAATTCTGCAGCTGTTAATCCCACACTCTTTAAACCTGAGTGCAGCATTGCTTCACATCATCAGTTTCAAAAACTCGGATTACCACTGGATGAGAAGTCAGAATGACAGAGAGGTGGGAGTTGAAGTGAAGAGAGCAATAAATGAAGGGACAAGTGAGAACAGTGAAGAGGAAAATGAAACAAACATGAAATACCTCAACCAGATCAGACATAGTGACAGTAATTAACTTGGGTCATGATGTACAATAC
>NW_007771467.1:1698-2250 GCF_000696425.1 Galeopterus variegatus | reverse complement strand
AATCTGGGATAAAGAAAAACAAGAGGAAGGAAAACGTCACTATTTTTTTAAAGGAAAAGATGAATCAGATCCTCAGACAAAATGGCTTGGCTTAAATCTGTATTGTCTCTGCTCTTCTTTCAAAGATAGCTGATTAAAAGAAAATCTAATATGTTATCTAATTTATATGTTAGGAGGAGCCCAAAATCACTGAAATAAATTACAAAGCCTTCTGACTCAGAAAGGCTTTATTCCCAAGAATTGCTGCCTTCTACAAAACAAAATTTAAATCAATACAGGTTAAGAGTCCTATGAACACCAGCCCTGTCTGCCCCCAGGAATAGAGTATGTAAATTCTCTTGAAATTAATTGTTTATGAAGTACTGTTATATATTTCAGCTCAAAGGATGTTTATTTCCAGGCTTGGATTAGACAGTTTTGATTCATTGAAATGGAACACAAGCCTTTTCTGACTATAGAAGGTTGGTGGTATTGATGAGTTGGCTTAGAATGCTGAAAGGGTTTTATAATTTTGCTATAAACTTGTTACATGGCTTTGACAAATAAATTGCC
>NW_007771467.1:0-1520 GCF_000696425.1 Galeopterus variegatus | reverse complement strand
GCTGAAAGGGTTTTATAATTTTGCTATAAACTTGTTACATGGCTTTGACAAATAAATTGCCCTCAGTGAGTCTCAGTTTCCCCATCTGTAAAATGAGTTAATTTTGAATAGATGATCTCTACTGTCTCTCTAATCTTTTACATAATATGATTTTAGAAAATAACTTATGAGTGATGGTAAGATTTTCCATCCAGCTGGAGGTAAAGCACTTATTAGAAAATAGCTGCTGTTCATATATATGTTTCCTTGAGAAATGCATTCATATTTCTTACTTGGAGAATTGGTTCTGTAGCTCCAGAAAGCCCCTTCCCTTAACTAACAAGTTACTTGAATAAAGTCACTCAATTGAATAAATGATAAAACCAGCACTCCTAATTCTTAGCCCAGTGATATATTGTTAGTGGTTTACAGAGAGTATTTTTGTGTTTGTGTGTGGTATTGGTGCAGTGAGCAGAGATGAGAGAATAAACAACAAGAAAACATCCATCTGAGAATGTGAGAAAAGGTAGTTAAATCAATGTTAAGCACTTCTGTTCCTATATATTATGAAGGGCTTGAAATAAGGAGTAGATGTCTTTGAGTAAGATACTTACCTTTAGTTAATAACTCTCTAATGCGCACAGAAAATCTGCCTCAACTGTGAATGTTCTGGCACTCTTCTTACAGCCAGAAAACAGTGGGCCAAACCACTGCAACTATAAAGACAGTTGCACACGCCTTTCTGGATCTTTGCTCTTGGAAATGAGCTTGAGAGTTCTCAACATGAGGATGAATGTGCCTCCTCTTGCTTCCTAGTTGCTGAGACTGAAGATCTCTAAAACAGTTTAGACCTGAAGTTAATCCTATTGTATGTATAACCTCTTGTCTCCAAGCATGAGACCTTGAGAAAAATTCTTATTTTAGAGCCAAGTACCCCTGGACAAGCAAATTCCCCAATCTGAGACTTCATGAAATGAGATTGGTTAGAATAGAGTTTAGATAAAATTGATTTTAAGAGTCCTTTCCTACTCTCCCATTCTAGGATTCTCGGTAACTTCATTCCTTTTAACATCACCTCCCCCCTGTTTATGATGAGTGATTTTGTTCAGTTGGTAGAAGGTTCTGAAGCTTTGAGAAGCCACATCCGCATGATCACCAGTCCAATCACCATCACACCACAGGTTTGCCTGTTCTGCATGGCAAACAGTGAGGGAGAGACCCAGCAGTCACCACCACTCACCGTACTGCTCTCCTGGCACAGAAAGCAAGTTCAGCACCATGGGAAGTAACTAGCACAGCGAATGGGGGTGCCTAGTAGACTCACATTGAAAATACCATGATGGGGGAAAATGTCATTATAAGAAAGATTTTGGAGACAGTACACTGATTCACTGTAAGAAACAGATGTGATTTATTCCTCAGGAATGACACCAAGAAAGATGTTTCAGAAACCAAACTTCCATAAAAGATGCTGAAAATTTCTGTCACATTATAGGAGATGAAATTGTGAAGGGTGATGGTGTTTGAAAAGGAAAAGAATG
>NW_007771466.1:4112-5300 GCF_000696425.1 Galeopterus variegatus | reverse complement strand
ACACACACACACACACACAGACACACACACACAAGCCATGAAAAATAAACACCTGATGGAAAGATGGCCAAAAGAAAAGAACAGATATTTCATAAAAGAAGAAGCACAAATGGTCTATAATCATGAAATATGTTCAATTTAGTTAGGAATTAGGGAAATATAATTAAAATCACAATGAGATACCATTTCTTGCTTATCAGATTAGCAAAAATTAAAAACAGGCAATACAAATTGTGAGCACAGTAAGGATCAGTAGGAACCTTGAAACATTGTTTCCCGGACTATATGTTGTCATGACTTTTTTGGAAAAAGGCAATAACTAGTCAAGAGTGCAAACTTCATGGATTTGCAGTTACCCCACAAAGCATATCCCCCTAGAGAAACTGTTGCACTTTTTTGCTAGGAGACATGTACAAAAATATCTATAGTAGCAATGTTTGTAATAGTGCAGAACTGGAAAAAAGAAAAACACAAATGTGTATTAGCAGGAGAGTAGATAAATTGAGGTATTTTCATTCTATGAAATACTTTATCAGGAGTAAAAATGAAAGAATTACAGCTAGATGTGTCAACATTAATGAACCTCAAAGTACTGGAAGAAAGAAACAATTACAGAATAATATGCAATTGCAGTAGGATTTCATCCATATAAGGTTCAAAGATTGGCAAAATTAAACAATATTGTTACATCCATACATGTGTATGTCAACAGTATTGATACATACACTGGTGGTAACAGCTCATGAATAGAAGAAAGAGAGAGATTAAATTAGAATTCAGGGTAGTGGTTGCCCCTAGAAGTGAAGGGGGAATGTGATGGGGGGGGGAGGGTATCTGGAGTATGTTAACATTCTAGTTCTTGGCCTGGGTAACTGTTCCTTAACTAGTAGTGTGTTTTCATACAGTCTTAACTATGCAAGCTATATTTCAGTTTACAAAAGAGCAAAACAACAATGTTATGATTTTCTTCCATGTTTTTGTTTCTATCCCATTAGAGGTTTAGATTCATGTTTTAGGGGAAGAAAGATAAGCTTTCTTGGAGAAAATATGAAGCTGTAAATCCATTCATTATGTAATTTCAAAAATCTTTTTGGTATTAGGAGTATTTTGAGTTTATTATTTTTGTTCTTCCCGTGATGTGGTACAAAGTAAAGAATTTGGGGTAAGACCTGTGTTTAAACACCAGCT
>NW_007771466.1:0-3439 GCF_000696425.1 Galeopterus variegatus | reverse complement strand
CTTCCCGTGATGTGGTACAAAGTAAAGAATTTGGGGTAAGACCTGTGTTTAAACACCAGCTCTATCGCTTAGCCAGTTTTGTGACTTTAGAAAAATCCTTCCCTCTCTCTCTGTAAAATGGGTGTAATATTACCCCCTACCCCACAAGATTCCAGTCAACCTTCTGTGTTGCTGAACACCCTATCTAAAACCTGAGCAAAATATGAGCTTTATTTTCTGGAGCTGATTTGAAAATTATAGGTGACTCTTTTTTAAATCATAAGGATTTTCTAAATGGGTTAGATACAGAATACTTCCTTAATTTGCTGTTCTGTTAGTTTCTATTCTTGGGAACTCGACCTCCCAGGTCTGCAGGCTTTTCCCTATCAGCTGTTACTGCAGGTAGTTGCTCCTGTGCTACTTTTCTACTGAGCTGGTCAGCAGAGGAGGAAAAGTGAGAAGAAGGAAAAGGGTTTCCAGCACCCAGTTCTCAGCAGTGATAACCTAGGACAGTTAGCTGAGATGTTAATTTGTGTTACTTATGTTATTGTCATGTTATTTCAGTTAGTAAGTATCATGGACATTTCCTTTTCTTTCCTCACAGTTCTCCTGAGGTGGGTCAAGGTGAGATTCAAAATGGGACCAAACCTCTTTTACTAAAAAGTACATTATAACTTCCAAATCTTCATACTCTATCATATAAGCAGGAGCAAATTGTCATGCTCCAGGTGACTTTATAGTCAGTGGCAGAAAGGTACAAAAGTGTATATATGAAACCACTTATAAAAGAATTTGCAGACAAAAACTTCCCACTTAGAACTTTGATTCCTCTATAACCTTATAAAATGAAAGCACTGACTATCATTAGACTCTGGGGAATAAAATAAGATACAGACAATCTTTATAAATACCTGGGGCTTTATATTAAATTATGATGCTAGCTTAGTCTTTTGTGCATTATTTGCCATGTTGATTTTTTAGAAAGGATCTGGAACAAAAAATACCTATCAGTAAATCTTGGTTTTAGAAATCCATTAACAGTGAGTATGTAGCAACCAAGTAATGGCAGTGCCAAGTACAGGAAGATTCAGGTGTCATAAATCTTCAGGCCATCTGTACACTGAGCAAACTGATGAGTGAATCATATATTTTAGAAGAATGGAAATCATACAAGCTCTCCTACTCTTTGTAGCACTGTCTGTAAAATCTTGAGTGCTCAGTAATACTGGCAAAAGCTCTGAAAAATGTTTCCAATTACTTTTCAGGTAAAAAAGTTTATACCTTTAAAAAATAAAACTAATAAATGTATGAGAAAATATTTAATTTAACAATGAAGAATGGTTAATTTTATTACTGACTTCTTCTGAGTCAAACTCACTTAACATACTAGTGTAGTAACATCCAAATTCAAAATGTATGAGGATTATTTTTATGTCTTGAAACAAAATGATTTCTTAACATTTGATTCTAGCTATCCTTCCAGTACTATCAGGTACTCTTTTTTAAAATATTATTATTTGTATAGGATTTACATTCCACCTGCTTTTAAAACAGATTTATAGTTAGGCTAGTTTGACTTCTGAAGATTAGAAGATTATGCCAGATTAAATAAAAGAAATGTGCCTTATTCATGGGTTCATATATTCCTGAATCAACACATAGTAAATACAGCATTTACAATAATAATAATAATGTTCAAATGTGGAAGCTCTAATAATTTCATTATTTCTTTCCAGTGACTCTAACCTTTTAGTGCTTGCCATGGAGCAGGTTGTAGTATAGATACAATTTAATCAATTGTCAGGCAATGTAGCATTATTAATTTGATCTCAAGAGATGCTCAAGTACAGATAGGGCCTGACTATTTTATACTTGGAGCTGCTGTGACTTCTGGGGCACAGTGAGGGCTGGGTTGCCCTAGCTAGTGACCTCATAATTTCTAGAAGCAGGTGGAGGTGGCAATTATAGCTTTGGCCACTGTCTTGAACTTTCTGTAGTAGGTGATGAATTGCAAATGGCTAGACCCTGTGCACAACAATAAACTCAAATAAATCTTCAATGTGTAATAATGACAAGACTGAAAGACTGGCAGCTATAACAAGGCTTCTATTGTCACCCACTTTACTATAGCCTTGATATTCATCATTATCAGCTGGAGCTAGCTCAAGAGCTGGACAAGAAGGTCCGAAGAAGGATGAGTTGTTTGCGCTGAAGCGTCCAGTTGGTCCCATCTGGACGAGTGTAAATGGGATTTTTTTTGCCTGCTCACTAGGCCGGAGCTGTCCATCATTTTAGGCAGGTATCTGATCACTTCATGCTGTGGGACAATATGGCTTTACAGTGTTTGGTTCTCTCCTGATAGTTCAATGTAACATTTTTACCCTGTTTGGAAGCTTTGCGTTACTTTTCAGCATACAGAAAAATGCTGTTCTATTTTACAAAACCAAGCTAATGATATTTTCCATTGTTTACAAATGATTTCTCAAATGAGATCATAGTTTTAATACAACCTGCATCACAGCTAAAATCTGTGTCCTGAACCATGTTAGTTTTTTATGTTGAATGATGTATTTATTGTTTCTTTAGCACAATATAACTTATCACTTAATTTTCAAAACAATAATGTAGACAACACAAAAAATGATGTTGGAACTTTATAGTTCTTTTTTTTTTTCAAACTTGTCAATTTTTTAAAAATTTTTCAGTATACAATGTAGTTGATTTTCGTGTCTGTTTGCCAGTTCCTCTTTCCCCCCTACCTCTCTCCCCTCCAGCCAACATCATATCTGTTCACTTGTCTTAACAAGTTCAAGGAATTGTTATGATTATAGTGTCTTCTTCCCCCCCCCCAATTATTTTTAAAGTATTACTTAATTTTTCCTAAATACTTTACTATTGTTGAATACATATTGTATGCATATTCTTAATAATAATAATAATATGCCTGTGGCAGTTCTGTCAGAATTGAACATTGAATACTGTTTGATTTAAAAATACAAAGCCATATTCACTTGATCCTTCAAAATTTTTGATCTTTGATAAGATTAATCAATATAATTTGATTCTTGAATTGATTGTTCTCAATTAGAGGCATACCAAATTTTTAAAAATATGGAATAGTCTGTTGAATGTTTATTTATGGAGACCATATAATTAGGTGTTTTGTATATTTTCTTTGTTGTGATTATGATGTTCTCAAAATGAAATTTTGCAAATTTAGTAAACTGATAGGTGATTAAATTTCTTGACTATTAACTACAGCCATTTTTAATACAGATTATAGGCATCCTGTTAGTATGTTTTCATTACTTTTTTTCTTGTAGATTTTCCACTTTTCAAGGGAAATGATCACATAACTATTTGGTTTTTGTCCTTAAGAAAAATGAACTCAATAAAAGTGGAAACTTCTGAGCACTTTTGCTTTAGATTTATGATATTCTCATTATTATCACTTAAATAT
>NW_007771465.1:4453-5301 GCF_000696425.1 Galeopterus variegatus | reverse complement strand
TAGAAAAACTAGAAGTCAGGGGTTTGTAAGAAATGATGTTTTCAAAGTCCAATTCCGCTCTACACTAATCAGCCTTCCTAGGGACAGCTGCTTCATTTGTGACATTGTTGAATTCATGGCTCACGTTAAGCTCACATCTCATAAACAGGTAATTCATGCATTTCAGCTACAGGGAACCCCTTAGACGCGGCATGAAATTTGCACTGAGTTTTCCCATAAAGAAAAGCACAGGATGAGTGAGGTTTCACAGTTCTCAATGTATGATTCCCAGGCTCCTTTTTGGAAGAGATTTATCTTCATGGGACTCCTCTACTTCAAAACCTTCAAGAACTGCACAGTTCGGGTTGCTAGATAAAATACAGGTTGCCCAGTTACCCTTGAATTTCAGATAAACAACAAATAATGATTTTATGTATGAGTATGTCCCGTGCAATATTTGCAACATACTTATGTCAAAGATTATTCTTTGTTTATCTGAAATTCAAATCTAACTGTGCATCTTGTATTTTTATTTGCTAAATACACAGTGTAAAATGGAACAGGCTTTAACTCTTACGGCAGGACTTCTGGATCCTCCATAGACTGCCTCTAACCCTTTTCTTTCTTCCCCATTTTCTAGTATATCCAATCTCCCCTTCTGCTCCCTCTCCCTGCCCCCACGCTGAGTTTGGGTAATTTTCCCATGTGGAATACCTTCTTTGCTTCTCTCTCCCTTGATTACTCAAGACTGCCTCCTCAGGGCAGCCTTCCCTGAACACCCTGCAAAGGTAATCTCTTGCTCTTTTTACACCAGAGAGCTCTTTCTCTTTCGGCCATTCATTGGTACCTCTCACATAACGCCTATGAGC
>NW_007771465.1:2178-2687 GCF_000696425.1 Galeopterus variegatus | reverse complement strand
ACACTTTATCTTAATTGCCGATTAAGATTAATCCCTCTAGAGAGTTTTCCAGGGCTGCTTTATTGTCATGGGGTGAATCATTACATATTTTGGGTTGCAAGTTCCATTTACTTCCTTTGACTAAAATGGGAGACCCAGACTCTCTGACCTCTAAGGAAGGGGGTCTTTACTGCTCTCTGGAAACATCCCTTGATGGCTCATTTGCACCTGAAGTTTGGGGGGATGAAGCTTTGATCCATCTTGACAAGTCTATGAGAGCTAGAACATGGGGAGCCATAGGCTTTCCAGCAGATTCTTGGCTTTAAATATCTATGGCAAACTTTGGCCTGAAGAATGACATTCTTGTTACACTCAGTGCTAGCTTTGTTATTCACAGTGACTTACTTAAAAACATTTTCTTCTCTTTCTCCTTTTCTCTCTCCAGATGGATATACATAATTTGTTTCCTGAACCATTTGAGGATAAGGTATATACAGCATGGTCCTTCAGCCCTAAATACTTCGGTGTGT
>NW_007771465.1:0-292 GCF_000696425.1 Galeopterus variegatus | reverse complement strand
TAGGGTAATTATAGTATCAATTCATGATTACTCAACACATTTCCTCAACGTCCTTTGTGACTGATTTTGAGAATATTGCTGTAACATTCTCTGGAGAAAGTGTGTTGTCCTGAAACAAGTTATCAGTGGGGCCTAAGACACCCTACACCTCTCGGGTTTCTTACCTATGAATCACATGGCGACCAACATTACCTTTCACCCTCTTCTTTCTTCTTTTAATCCTTCTCTCTAAAGTTCCTACACTTGTTTTGGGCTTCCTGGATTTGCTTTCAGCATTAGTAGTAACATGACT
>NW_007771464.1:4581-5301 GCF_000696425.1 Galeopterus variegatus | reverse complement strand
GTTGGGATAGAATGATTGTATTTTGTATGTGAGAGTGACATGAGTTTTGGGGGGGCAGGGGTGGAATGATGAACTTTGGATGTGCTGTCCCTTCCAAAACTCATGCGGAAATTTGATCTCCAATGTGGCAGTGTTGGAAACTGATTGAGTCATGGGGGTGGATCCCTCATGAATGGATTAATGCTCTCCCTGCGGGGGGAGGGGTAGTGAGTTCTCACTCTATCATTTCCCACAAGAGCTGATTGTTTAAAGGACCCTGGCACCCCCCTTCCCTTGCTTCCTCTCACCATGTGATCTGCTTGTACTTGCCAGCTGCCTTCCACTTTTCCTCCATGAGTAGAAACAGCCTGAGGCCTGTGCCTGATGCAACTGTCCCAGAATCGTAAGCCAAATAAACCTCTCTTCTTTTTAAATCACCCAGTCTCAGGTATTTCTGTTACAGCAACACAAAACAAACTAAAACAGGGGCACTGGGAACTCTAAACTTTTAGTGTTGGCTTTACTTTGTAAACCATTATGTCAGTAGGAGAAACTTGTAGAATGTGGCTTACTGATAGTAATGGTGATGACAGGACTCACCATCCCTCATACCCCCCAAAATAAGAGGACGGATGATGAAGTTAGCTACTAAATCTAACAGGCTACATCTATTTTTTATCTGGCAAGCTGAAGTGGAAGTCAGGAGATCTGACCCACAGAGAGTTAATAGATATTTATATA
>NW_007771464.1:2353-3399 GCF_000696425.1 Galeopterus variegatus | reverse complement strand
CGTACTCCTTGTAAGATATTTTGCAGTCAGTCTTGTCTTTCCTCATACTCTAACCAGAGTGATCATTCTGGCCCAGGTTTAATCACATAGTTCCTCTTCCTCACAGTACATGTGTGGCTTACTTCTGGATTAAGTCAAAACTTTAAACCTGGCACACTCTAATAGCATGCATTTTTGAGACCTCTTCAATAATATCCAGTACATGCTTCCATTGCACCCTCTTTCATATTTTTATAAATCCGTGTTGCAATCTTGTTTTATTCTCTCCAGCCCCTCTGCCGTCATTAAATTATACTCAGAAGCGAATGGTTGTCTTATTTGCTTTTCTTCCCAATGCCTTATCCTAGGGCCTGGTAGGTAGTAAGGGGTTCAATACACATATGAATGAATCAATATTTGTGAAAGTACCTTGCCCACATTAGAAATAAGAATAAAAACAGGCTAGTTAAATTTGTTAGTTGAATGTTTCCAGGAGGAATAGTTGAGGGAGATAGAGCAATATTTGCCATAGGAATAAAAGATTGGCTTGTTGTCTTTTGCAGAAATTATTTGCTTTCATAATTAATTTTTATCTTAAGCTAACAGTAAAATTAGTTGTTATTCCCAAGGGCCTAAAGAATGTCAGTAAATGATGTCAGGGACAATTTTCTCAGAGCAGAAAATACAATAATACTTCATTAGATAATTTATATGCAGATACCACAGAGTTAGCTGCCATGGTAATGCTGATCGATAATAAAAAGAAATGTTGAGTTCTGCTCTTCTGTGCAAATGACAGCTGCCCATAAATTCTTGCCAAACAGTACTCATAGAACATGTTTATAGCCCTATTCTAATTTCTAAGCCCAGAGATCGGAAAAGTGACCTCCTGCCCCTCTGCCATGCAGTGGGATTTTTCAGGACAGGTAGATTTGTCTCAGTCTAAATACTGCCACATTATTGAGCTTTACTCACAAATTTCTGGAAGAGTAATATGTTAGAAATGGAAAGGTTTTAATATTCTTATGTGCCCTGTCATTTTACAGTCCAGAGAAGTTGGTCTAAAA
>NW_007771464.1:0-704 GCF_000696425.1 Galeopterus variegatus | reverse complement strand
GTATATTTAAAGACCCCCACTGTAGCCTTGCAAATATTTTTATTTGTAAATTAATCCAAAGGGAGATTTTAATTCAAATAATGTTTAATTTGCTTAAAAATTAGTGTAAATATCAAAATGTTTTTATTAAGGTATTTGTAATGTAACCATTTTATCTGTAAGTAAATGATTTGAAAATTTTAATCCTAAACTAAAATCCTTGAAGTTTATGTCTGCTAGTTTCTATTACCTCTTAGCATTCTCTAGGCAGTACTGATCTTGCTTTGAGATATGGTGACTACTCTATCTCTACAATCACAGTAAGCAAAATTCTAAGACTGTACTGATTTATTAAGAAATGAATTCCTCTCTCATTCTTCTTTCTAAAATTGTAGCTAAATCACTGTGTTAAGATTCTAAAATATAGTTTATGAGAGGCCACTTTGCACTAGCCTGCACTAAACCACACAGTGGAACAGACCAAACCAGAATGGAGTCACCTGTGCTAAGTTCTACCTAACAAATTGAACTTTGAAACAGGCCAGTTATCCACCCTCCTCCCAGAAAAAAAGAAAAGAAAAAAAAAAATAAAGCAGAAACAAAAACAAAAAACAGACCCCTCAGTTTTAACTGGAAAGTAACTGAAATCATCAGTCTGCTTTTTGTTCTCTGTTTCTGCTTTCTTCACCCCTTTTCTGCCTATGTAGCCAAATTGTCTCCTCAGC
>NW_007771463.1:1724-5301 GCF_000696425.1 Galeopterus variegatus | reverse complement strand
TGTAGGCTTTATTTACTCTTTGTATTACTTTATTTTCTCCTATTTCTCTCTGACTAGGTTATTTCAAAAGACCTGTCTTCATGTTTAGAGAGGTTTTTTGTTTGTTTGTTTTTGCTTGATAAAATAAGCTCTCAATTGTATTTTTTATTTCATTCATTGAATTCTCAGCTCCAAGATTTCTATGGCTCTTTTTATTTAATAATATCTATCTCTTTGCTGAGTTTCTCATAGATCATAAATTGTTTTCCAGATTTCATTAAATTCTATCTGTATTCTTTTGTATTTCACTGAGATTCCTTAAGATCATTATTTTGAATTTATTTTCAGGCAACTCATAAATATCTGTTCCTTGGGGTCATTTATCACAGAATTATTGTGTTCCTTTGGTGGGTGTTATGTTTCCTTGCTTTCTCATGCTACTTGTGTCTCTGAATTGATGATGTCTGTGCATCTGGTGGAACCAACATCTCTTCCAAATTTTGCATAGTAGCTTTTGTAGAGACATATTTTCATTCCAGATGAGTCTTAGGCTCCTAGTTGGAAAGGGTCCAGTGCATCTGGTTCCAAGTGGATGCAGTGGTATAGCTTTTGTGCAGCTTCTTCAGTTGTTATCAACGTCAGTGATGACTGTAGGTGCTTTAGTAGCCAAGGCTGCATGAGTTTGTTGCAGCAACAGCAGCAGCTTGTATCGTTAGTGTCCTCAGTGTCAAGGGCTTTTGGGGTCCTCCTGTTCTAATTTTCCCCACAATGTGGGTCTTGCCTAAGAAAATCCCTCTGGATGTAAGGTCTTATATTGCCCACAAGCAGCTTCAGTGGTGCTGGGTTCCAGGGATCAGGTGTTCAGCGCAGCCATGGGGTTTGGGTCCTGGGTTTAGGGTCTTACCAACTTACTTTGGCACCTGAGATTTGTGGTACAGGTTCACTTTCTAAGGTAGTAACAGATAAGATAGCCCCCAAATCTGGGGTCTGTGCCTTTGAGGCACACTCCATCTTCTTATGCCTAGGAATCTGGATGGATTGCAGCACTGGCCCGGCTCCAGGATGCAAGAGGTGCCAAAAGTTCAGACCCAGGGGAGCAGGGCACAGCTGCATTTTGGGAGCCAGAGGCAATAGAGTATAGTGGTGACTTATGCCCCAGGGGATGAGGCACCACCTAGTGGTGACTCTGGACCTTCATGTGGTAAAACATGGCAGTATCCCAGCCTCTGTGAGGCCAAGTGCTATGGCAATACAGACCTAGGATTGAACAAGTGCATCTGTGGCTTGGGCCCCCGGGGGCAGGAAATGGCTCAGCAATGACTACACTCCCCAGGAAGGTGAGACTCAGCAGCTCAGACTCAGGTGGGTAGTCCAGTTCCAGCAAAGCAGAGTGCTACACTTTTTTTAGCCTGGAGAGAGAGGTGTCCCAGCTCAATCACTGCTCTGTTTCCTTGGGAATGGGGTGCTATATCAGCTCAGCCTTGGTAGGTATAGCTGCTTAGCTCAGGAAAGACACCAATAACCCTGTGAAATGGTGCACTTCTTCACCTCTGCTGCTGAGGGTTATGACTGCTCGAGGCACTAATACACTGTTTCATGCTCTAATGCTGGGGGGCATGACTGCTCTGGGTGGCCAACTGCACTTCTTCACCTCTGCTGCTGAGGGTTATGACTGCTCGAGGCACTAATACACTGTTTCAAGCTCTAATGCTGGGGGGCATGACTGCTCTGGGTGGCCAACGCACCATTTCACTGGGAGACTGAGCACCATTTTAGCTCAGGTTCCAGGGGAGGGGAAAGACATAACAGTTTGGCCCCTTGGGTAGAGTGTTGCTGCAGCTCAGCTTGTGGATAGCAGGCCACCAGGTGGGAGTGGTGCAGTGTTGACAAAGCCTCAGGAATGAGAGGGTGCAATTGCTACTTGCTCATGGGGCAGAACACACTCCAGTGGTGGTTCTGGTTCCAAGATGGTGCAGCACAGTAACCACACAAGTCACAGTAACCACACAAGACTGCAGGAATCCCCAGTCGTGAGTATTGTAGGTGACCATGGTGGTGATACGAGCTTCTGAGTTCCTTTTGCTTTCCTTTTTCCCACTGGCAGAAGTTCCTTCTGGTTTCACACTTGTCCTGACTGGAGGATGGGGTGGCAGAAGTGAGGCATTTACTTCCTTTTTCTATGCATCCATTCTAGGTTTCTATGCTGTACAAGATTTTAGCTACTTTTTGGTGTACTCCAAAACTCTCCTTTAGTTATTTTCATCAAGATACATTGTTTATTTGTGGCTTTGACTGTCTTTGGGGTGGGGGAAAATGCAAGGGGCTTCTAGTTGGCCATCTTGCTGATGTCACTGTTTCCTATTTCTTATGATATATATCAACTCATTCAACTTTTCTAAGCCTCAGTTCCTTATCTGGAAGATAAGCACAGTGCCAAAATGTTCCTCACTCAGCTACTAATATTGACTGTGGTAACATGAGTGTTTTCTAAACTATAAAGCACTACATAAATACTTATCTGTTCACTGATTTAGCTTGTTATGGGTGTATTAGTTTCCTAGGGCTATTGTAACACAGTGCCCAAAACTGCATGGCTTAAAATAAAAGAAAGTTATTGCCTTGCAATTCTGTTGGTTAGAAGTCTAAAATCAAGGTGTCAGCAGGGCCATTCTCTCTGTGACTTACCTAGGGGAGAATCTTTCCTTGCCTTTTCTAGCTTCTGGTATCTGCCAGCAATCCTTGGCACTCCTTGACTTGTAGATACATCACTCCAGTCACATGGCTGTCTTCTCCCTGTGTGTCTTCACATCATCTTCCCTCTTTTTGTCTTTGTGTCCAAATTTTCCCTTTTTTGTAAGTATTAGTGTCCATCATAATGATCTCATTTTAACTTGATTACCTCTGTAAATACCCTATTTACAAATATGATCACATTCCTCAGGGATTTGGCTTCAACATATCTTTTTGGAGATGACAGGGTTAAGGCTTCAACATATCTTTTTGGAGATGACGGGGTAGACACAATTCAACCTATAGACTGAAATAATGCTAAAAGAAATGATTAGTATAGAGAATGAAAAGGAAATAAAAAGGCAGTAGAGACAAGGTGAGACTCTACCCATATCTTCATATCAGAACAATAAAGAAAAATCCCTATGACAAACCTCATTAATAATCAGGATTCCTGCTGCCAGAATACTGTTAGGTTGTTCTGTCCCTATTCTGTACTTCGTCTGAAGCTGGCAGAATCATCTGGCTCAGTGATTAAGTGATAAGGAGTTTGAGGGCTCCGAGGACCCCAGAGTTCATTCAGATGCATCACGAAGTTTCTAAGATGGTATGATTTTACTTTTGGACTCCTAACAAAGATGTCCTTGGTAAATTAGCAGATTATTCAATTGGGAGCTGGGCCTGCAGTAATCTATTATTATAATTTAAGTCAGTGGTTCTCACAAAGTGTGAACCCCCCCCACAAACCATCAGCACTGGTACTTATTAGAAATGCAAATTTTTGGATCTCACCTCAAAGTTAAATTCTGGGGGTGAGGCCCAGAAATCCAATTTTAACAAGTTAAGTTCTCTGGATGATTATAATGCA
>NW_007771463.1:761-1235 GCF_000696425.1 Galeopterus variegatus | reverse complement strand
TACACTTGTCCTTGTATTTGCTCCATAGCTTCTGAATTAGAGGATCTGAGGTGGTTCATGTAAATTGGTTTAAAAAGCTTCACATGTAATGAACATTTCTGGTTTAGCAACATCAAAGGTCTGCAGAATTATATCAGAGTCACACCTGACTAATTTTTTTTATTGGTTATGAATATTCATGGAATACAGAGCAAATTGTTACCTCTCGTGCCTAAGATATGATGGCCAGATCCATACGGGCAGCATGCCCATCACCACAACTTGTGATCATATCCCTGTCCCCCACCCAATTATCCCCCCAATTATCCCCAACCTCCCTCCCCATGCTCCTTTCCCCACTCCACTTTGTATCCCTAGGTATTTTTTCTCCCTTTGCAAGTTCAATGACTCACTGTGGTCTTCCTTTCCTTCTTTCTTTCTCTCTTAGCTTCCACTTTTGAGTGAGTACATGTGGTATTTATCCCTCCGTGCTTT
>NW_007771463.1:0-228 GCF_000696425.1 Galeopterus variegatus | reverse complement strand
AGAAGTGTTCTCTTCTTGCCACATCCTCACAGGCATATGTTATTCTCTGTCTTTTTGATTATAGCCAGTTTAACTGGGATGTGATGATATCTCAATGCAGTTTTAATTTGCATTTCCCTAATGATTAGTGATGTTGAGCATTTTTTCATGTTCCTGTCGGCCATTTATATATCTTCCTTTGAAAAATGTCTATTCAGTTCCTTTGCCCATTTTTTAATTGGGTTATTT
>NW_007771462.1:0-5302 GCF_000696425.1 Galeopterus variegatus | reverse complement strand
GGGCACCGATGCAGGTTCAGGAGCTGAGGCAGAAGCACCTGAGTCAATGTGGGGGCTGCGGGCTGGAGAGGTCGAGTGGTCCATTTCACTGGAAGCTAAATGTTTTACCAAGAAGTGCAGTACTGGAGAGCTGGCAGAATTCTTCAAGCAAGGAAGCATTTCGAGATTAACCTTGGCAGGAATGATGAGAAAGAATTGGAGTGAAGAGGAAAGAGGCTAGAGCCAGGAAGGCCAGGTTAGAGGCCATGTCAGTGGTCCAGGTGAAAGATGATGAGATCCTCACTGCAGACAGAGAATTAGAAATGGAGCGCGAGAGGGAGATTCGGTGAAACGAGGGAGTGATGGTACCATACCTGAAGAAGGAGAGAGAATAGTTTTGGGTTCAGGTCACAATGAATTTGGGTTCAGACATGCTGAGTTTGGGGGGCCTGTGGGACATCTGGTGGGCAACTGGAATCACAGCTCTGGAGATAAGGTGAGGGGCTAGAAGCACAGATTTGATCCCATGAGAACATGAGCTCCATAAGGGCATGACTTTTTGACTGACTGTTGACTAGTGCAACCCAAGCCTAGAACAACACTTGGCACACGTTAGGGGCTCAATGAATATTTGTTGAACAGATGAACGAATTTGATGATCCTTGGCCTGTGGGACACAGCTAAGTGCACTGAAGGTGGGTGAGGTTTCTCAGAGAGAGGGGAGGAAGGATATGCTGAGATCAAAGAGGACAGATAAGCATGGACAGGACACTTTCAAGAAATTTGCCATGAAGAAAAAGAGAGAAAAAACTGCATCTTGAGGTTTAAGATGGGCACAGTTGTAGGGTGCATCCGCCCATGTCCTAGCAGACAATAGAATTCCATTCAGACAGTTCAAATGAAGAGATTTAATGAAGGGACTGTTTATAGAGGTCTGGACACAGTCAAGGGGACCATAGAGAGTGGCATGCACAGGCGCCATGACAGCATCAGAGACCAATGACAGTAGGAAGCCATTAATCCCCCCAGAAGGGGCGATGGGAGGAAATAGTGTCACCAGAGCCCAGTGAGAGCTGAAGCCTTGAAGCAGGGGCTGTCTGGCAGGACAGATAAAGCCATGGCCAGACTGTGGTGCCAAAATGGGGAGTGAGAAGGGAGGAAAAATCCTGATCTCTCTCTTCTCCAACCTTCTGATCTCTTGACAATCCTCCCATTGGTGGGACCCAGCTGGAAACCAAAGGGCAAGGGAGCAAGGTGGTACAGTGGGTAGGGGGCAGCCTCCTGGGCCACAGAGCAGGACAGAGAAGGGAGAAAGGGGGACCTGGCAGAGTGGGGCAAATGAGAATTACCAAGCTACAGACTGAATAAAAATAGCCAGGAAAGACGGAAAGCTTGCAGATGCAAGAATGAGTGGAGATGACTGCTGAAGTTAGGGGACCTAACTGTGAGATGGCAGAATATAGGCTTATAAGGACAGGTAGTTCAAGACAAGGGCCCTTGACCACCCTGAGAACTCCTCCAGACACCAGAAGTAAGTGCTACCTTGAGATCTCCCCTCCTGTCTTCCAGGATGGCACTGATCCTGTTTCAGGGGCTTGCTTTCAGCTGGCTCATTCCAGGGCCACCTCCAGGCATATCCTAGGATCTCTCTGTCCTCCTGGTACCACCACCACCTGCTACCTCTATAGAGGCCACAGATGCTGAATCTTTATAGTGAAACAAGAAGCAGAGACTTCCGAAAGTGTTACTACCACCGCAGGTGTTGAAGCTGAGTTTTTACTAGCATATCCACCCCAAACAGCTGCCTGTGCAGCACAGCCTTCCAGATATGGAAATAGCTTTAGTTGTATTAGATGCCTTACCAGGAACACTAGAAAGTCACTGCATTACCATCCCTGTTTGAGGGATGAGGAAACTGAGGCTCAGCATTACATATTAAGAAACTCGTCCAAGGACATGCTTTAACAATCTGACTCCAGAGCCCATGCTTGCAACCCTTTCATTCAGACAACACATATTCACTGAGCATCTGTTATGTGCCACATGTAGTTCCAGACACCTGGAACTGAGAAATAAACAAGGCAGATAGATGCCCCACCCTCCTGGAGCTCACATTGCAGGTGGGGTAGATAGGCATCAAGCCCATTAGCAAGCATAAATAGATATGATCGTCTCCGATGGTGATACAGCCCTGTTCCCAGAACTTTGTTGTACAGCTTTTGAACACGTTCCAATGCCGATCTCCAAAAATCCACAATCACAACACAAAATCCTGATTGTTAAGAAAGCAACACACCCACACAGCAGGTCTGTCTGCTGTGTTTGTGCTGCACCTTCCCACCAGGCACTTGAAATGTGTTAAATAATCATTGCCATTCCACTGCAAGTGCATTTCTCTTTTATTTTAATCCTATTATAGAATTTTTTGATGGCAACCTGCTGTTAGAGTACATCTAACTATGTTAAAGCTCCCCAGGCCCTAAGCATGAAAGAACCTCTTCAGAACACATGCTAGGACAGGTCTACCTTGTTAGCATGAAAATGAAAATAAAAAGCACTGCTTTAGGGCAAGGAGGAGGAGGACGGGTGTTCTAATACCAGTGCTTAGGAGATGATCTCTCCTTGTTCTCTCCTTCATGCTTCAGGTGGTAGTGGCTTGATGGTGGCAGGGATTCTCTTCTGTATTCTATCCAGTGTCTGGTGCTTGGTGTTTAAGCAGTGATGACTAGTAATATAACTTGCAACTCTTTAGCTAAAGGTCATCTCTGCTGCTCTTATGCTCCAGTTGCTTTTTGGTGCAGGGGAATCGGTAGTCAGCATAACCTACAGGTTCCCTCCTGAACTTTGGTGATGTTTCATTAAGTGGAAATACGTAACATTGAAATGTGCAGGCAAACATCTCCTCCACCTGCAATTATGCAAATGGAGAGCAGCCCTGGTGTGGCACAAATAACAGCTCCCTAGAGAATACTGAGTCCATATTCCTTAAACAAAGCTATGTTTATGGCTTACCACAAGAAGTTGTATTTTAATGAATTATTTTACTCTAGAAAATAACAACACACAGGTAATGATTTATTGGCAGTAAAATTTAGAAAGTATTCAAAGCATCTCAGCCTTCTGGGTCCCAATCTGTACGCCCAGGAGAATATATAATGGATGCTGTGAATGAATTTAATAATTGAAGTCCATTTGGATAAAAGACACGTGTGCTCTTGTTTGTGGTGGTGACGGTAGAGAAGGTGGCAGTCATCAACCATCTCTCACAAGCTCTGAAATGCCAGTTCCTGATAATTTCGTATGTAACAAGCAGGTTCTCCCATAAGGACGATGCCTCGTTTTGATCTTTTGGGCCCAACGTATGTTCAGGAGTCAATATAAAGAGTTAGAATTATCGATACCTTCCAAATGTTGCTTATGGACTCTTTTTACACTAACAACAAAAGTTGCACAAGGAGATAAGAGCATATTATTTTAAAGAGAGTTTGGACAAATCATTTCCATATAAGAGTATGTAGGGGGTGTGTGTTTTGTGCATGCGCACACACACATGCACAGCCAGTAGATTCCTCCTTCCTCATCCCCTTAAAGAACAGTCTAGAAAATAATATTGAGTGAATAATATTGAGTGAATCCCAACTCAGAGGTGAAATTTAAAATATTTATCAGTTGGCCAGGCACAAGGCAATCAGAACGGACCCTGACCGTACCAAGGCGTTTGTCCCAAACAGAAGCCCTGTGTCAACCCACGTAAGGCTCTCCTACAGATGGGAGCATCTATTCATTTAGTAACAAGCTCTCACTTAGAGCATTCTACAGACATCAGAGACCCTGGGCTGAATGTTAGGAATTTGTAGAATAAAAAGTTATGGCCCCTGCCCTCAAGGAGCTCGGAGTCCAGTAAAGACTATAAAATTCATACAAAACACAACACACAATAGAAAGCATACATGTCCTAAGAGGGGTATGCACAATGGAGGGTGTGAGTTGAGAGGAGGAAAAACAATTTCTAGCTGGACGGAAAAAGCAACTCTTCATGGAGTGGTTGTATTGTAAATGGGACTTAAAGCATAGATAGGATGGAGACATGAACAGTCAAGGAAAAGAACGTTCCAGGGGAAGGAACAATATAAGTGGCGACTCAAAGGTAGGGAGATGTGGGGCAGATTCAGAGAGCAATTCCTCTTGTCTGTATCATGGGACCCATGAACCCTGATAATGAGGCACAACTGGGAAGGTAGATAGGGGTCAGATCGTAATAAGCCATGAATACCAGAGTAAGCAATCTGGACCTGATTCTGTAGGACTTGGAGCACAGTCAAAAATTATGTCAGCAGGAGAGTAGCATGATCAGAGCTTCATCATCAATCATCTCAACAATATTTTAACCTTAACAGATAATGGTGGCAGCAAGCTGGCCCCAGAATGCCAAGCTTGGCTGCATAAGATCAGGCACTGTGTTGCATGTGCCTCTTGCACCTGAGCCTGGACAAATAACTGCTCATTCAGGCTGTCAGTCACCAGCTCGCTTGAAGCACCCTCTGTGGGAGGACGACGATGAACACTTCTCCTACTTAGTACTTAGCAGCAGGATTTTGCTCTGCCCCACAGCTGTCATCCAGGATCAGGACAAAGAAAAGGATTAAGAGGATCTGAGAGAGGGGTCAGTGGGTGCTCCCATTTTTACTGTATATCTCCGTGAGCTTGGCTGACGATGCTGGTCAATGTTGATTTTTCTGCGTGAAATGGCAAAGCGGAACTCTGTTGATTTTATGTTTTATGGCTGATCGATAGGGGTCAGAGTGAAGCCTTTGAGACATGCTGAGTGAGAGGAACTGTGATGCTTTTGATGGGCTCATTTGTGTTGTGTCTTCTTCTGGGAAAGAGGAAGGTCAAGGTGAATCACTCTTTCAGATTCACATGGCCCAGACGATGTCACCCTGGGCTGAAGAGGCAATGGAGGGGGCGTTCCCAGCCAAGCCAGACAAGGAGAGGTGACATTGAAGGGCTTTTGAAGAAATGCTGGACTTTTGGCAAAGGGACCCCAAACTGCACCTGTGTTTCTGCAGGCTCCTCACTTGCTTTTTATATCATTTCAGGCTGTGTTTGGAATTGCTGAAAGGTAGAAAATCTGCACACCTCCTAGGCAGTAAAGACAGCAAAGGAAGGAAAGAATCTAGTGAAAACTAGGAGACCTGTCTCTCCAGCTACCAGTATGAGTCATTCCAGCCCTAACCATGGTGCCTTCAGCCAAGCCTTACAAACTTTATTTTTGCAATACTATCATTAATAATAGCTACCAATTATTAAACACCTTATGTAC
>NW_007771461.1:3606-5302 GCF_000696425.1 Galeopterus variegatus | reverse complement strand
TTGAGCTAAATTGCTGCTTTGCTGCTGATTTCCTAGGGAAGGCTTTTTGCACAGCTCAGGTCTTAATAGTTGACTTTGTAGGTTCTTCTGGCTCTCAAGAGATCCAGTGCACCCGGGTTGTGTAGAAACTATGATCTCAGCCTGAGTCTTTCAGCAAACTGCACCCCATGCAATTCTGCATTCCCGACCAGTCTCCTGTGAGTGGTCCTGTGCTGACTAGGGAGCAGATCAGCTGTCCTTGCTGTGCCACAGTGTCCTCCAGTGGACCCATCCCCCGCACTGCCCATGCTCCAAATACTTCCCATGGGACAGGCCATGCTCCAGTCCCTTGTGATGACTCACCAGCCTCTAAGTGGCTCCTTTTATTCAGTTGTTATGGCCCCTCACTCCTGTGTGGGTCCATGGGAACCCTGTTAGTGGTCTTGCTGGCCTGCGGGTCACCAAGGCCCTCTTCTCCCCTGCCAACTCCAAGCAACTTCATCCGAAGGGCTCAGCTATTGCTTTTGGTGGCTCCTGCTCCGTGAGCTCAGCAGCCCCAGCCTGGAAGCGGCCAGGACTCGAAATGGTTGGAGCGGCTTTTTCTTTCTCTCATCGTGGCTTCTCCTGCCTTCATGCACTCCGTAGGTCTCTCCACCTCTACCCCTGAGCTCTAGCTGCCCCAGCTTGGCTGTCAGCCCTGCTTGTTGCTTTTTTCTAGTTGTAAATTGATTGATTTGTGGGAGAGAGTGATGCTGGGGACTGTCTATTCTGCCATCTTGACTAGAAGTCCTGCATCAGTATTTTGTTCCTTTTATCTTTTGAGGTATCTGGCCAGTAGAGAGATCTGAACCCTTGACCTTGGTGTTAACAACACCACCCTCTAACCAACGTAGCCCACCAGGCAGCCCATGCCTTTTATTGTGCGATAATACTCCACGGACTGCGTTTTGTTTACATTCATCAGTTGATGGGCATTTGGGGCATTTCCAGTTTTTAGCTGTTGTGAATGACACTGCTGTGAGCATTTGTGTACAAGTGTTTGTGTGCATACGTGTTTCCTTTTCTCTTGGGTAGATACACAGTGTGGAATTGCTGAGTCACATGGTAAACATGTTTAACGGTTTAAGAAACCAGCTCGCTGTTTTCCACAGTGACTGTAGCATTTTATGTTCCCATCAGCAGTGTACAAGGGTCCCGATTTCTCTCCATCTGCACCAGCACATTATAGCCATTCTCTTGGGGACCAGGTGGTGTCTCACTGTGGTTTTGATCTGCATTTCCAATAGACAAATCAAGCTGAGCATCTTTTCATGTGCTTATTAGCCACATGTATATCTTCTTTGGTGAAATGCCTTTGAAAACTTTTCGCCTTTTTAAAAATTGAGGTATTTATCTTCTTGTTTGTTTATGTTTGAGAGTTTTTTATATATTCTTAGTACACATGATAGATAAATGATTTTCAAATATTTTCTCTCCATCTGTACTTCTCTTATGACTGCCTTACTGGTGTTTTTGAAGTAAAAACATTTTTAATTTTGATTAACTCCAATGATCAAAATTTTATTTTATTGATTGTGTGTTTGGTGTAACATCTAAGAAATCTTTGCTTAATTCAATGCCCCAAAGATTTATGTTTTCTTCTAAGTTTTCTGGTTTTTGTCTTTTTAAGAATCTGCCCATTCCATCTAAGTTGTTTAATTTGTTGGCAAACAGTTGT
>NW_007771461.1:1502-3208 GCF_000696425.1 Galeopterus variegatus | reverse complement strand
CGCTCTCCCGAGTGAGCCACGGGCCGGCCCTTCCTTCTAATTTTTTTAAGATTGCTTTTGATGTCTTCTCTTTCATTCCTGATTCTGGTCGTTCGTGTTCTCCATCTCCCTGTTTGCTTTGGGACGCTATTAGAGATAAGCTGTCCTGTGGTCCCAGGATTCAGAATTGTGGAGCTGATTACAGACAAGCATCGTAAGATCAGAAGTAGCAGATGAATCAGCTGAAAGGGGCTGATTTGGGGGGAAAAGGAACAGGAGCTGGGGCCAGGCGATATAAGCCTTTTCAGAAGTGAGCATTTTAGGAATATTTGTACTCTTGACTGTATGAACACATGACTTCCATAAACATAAGAAGCAACTTAAGAAAAGACCAGTGCTGGCCCATTAGCTCATTTGGTTAGAGCACAGTGTTTTAACACCAGGGTCGAGGGTTCAGACCCCTGTCCTGGCCAGCTGTCCCCCCAAACACCGGTTATTATTTCCCCGTGCACGCGCACACAAGGGGCTGTGGGATGCTTGGGGAGGTCAGGGGCCACTTTCTCGTGGATGCGCTGGTTTGAACACACGGATTAAACATGCGGGTCGGCCGCCGTGAGACCTGCCCCGCGTCCTTGGCGGGGCTCAGCTGTGGCTCTGCAGACTTCACTTCAGTCTCCCATGGGGAAGGGGCGCTCCAGGAAGGGGCCACCGAGGGGCTGGGGGAGCTGCTGGGGTGATGAGCTGGGACGGACAGGCGCCTCCCCCTGTCTGAGTGGGAGGAGGGAGCGGGGTGCGGAGACGCTCGGGCTGTGGAAGCAGGAGGACGGGCAGGTCACAGGGGCTGGGGGAGGACGCTGTGCAGACCGGTCTCCCACGGCTGTTTTTCAGGAATGCGAAGTGCGGCTCGCTCCCTCCTCAGCCCTTCTCCTAATAACGCTCGTCTGGGTCTTCTTCGGGTAAGAGACATTGACCTGCGCAGCTGACCCGGCTTGGGGGGAAGCAGACAAAGCAGCCAGCCAGGCCCTCGTGGGGAGCCCCTGAGCTGCCCAGCCCCGAGTATTACAGGATGCTGAGGGCCCTGATGACGCGTGTGGCACATGCCTGGCTCCTGCCAGCTGGTGTGTCCCCCTTTGCCTGCTCCCTTGCTGAAGCCTCACTTGGGGAATGGGCTTGTCTCCCTTCCATTTCACAAACGGGGGCCTGGGGTTAGGAGGCTGAGAGCAGCTGCATGGCTGGGGGTGGGAAGACAAGCCTGGGGGCCCGAGCTGTCAGCCATAGAATCTCCTGGAACTCACAGAGTGAGGTCACTGGCCAGCTCTCCTAGGGCATCTATGGACACAGCCAGAAAACTCTCCAGGGTGACCTTGGGGGCTGCACTGACCCAGGTAATGGGAAACCCCTGCAGCTGCCATAGGTGCCCACACATGGAGCACAGTCCCCAAGGACCTCCTTCCTGCCGACCGCCTGGTGTTGGATGTGGCAAGTCGACTGGGCTTTGCCCAGAACTCACCTGGCCCTGCAGCAAGGCCTTGCGGCCTCCCTGGGAAGGTCTGTGCTGGCTCCCGCACGCGTTGTTTGGAGGGAGGGCTGGACAGGCAGGCGTTGGCTCTGTGTCCTGAACCGCTGCCTTCGGTTCACTTCCTCCCCACAGCTACGGGTTCCTGAGCCCCAGAAGCCAGAAGCTGGGTAACCCGGGAACTGGGGACAGGTGAGTGAGGGAGAAGGAT
>NW_007771461.1:0-894 GCF_000696425.1 Galeopterus variegatus | reverse complement strand
GCAGACAAAGCAGCCAGCCAGACCCTCGTGGGGAGCCCCTGAGCTGCCCAGCCCGAGCATCGCAGGATGCTGAGGGCCTTGATGACGGGTGTGGCACATGCCTGGCTCCTGCCAGCTGGTGCGTCCCCCTTCGTCTGCTCCCTTGCTGAAGCCTCACTTGGGGAATGGGTTTGTCTCCCTTGCATTTCACAAACGGGGGCCTGGGGTTAGGAGGCTGAGAGCAGCTGCATGGCTGGGGGTGGGAAGACAAGCTTGGGGGCCCGAGCTGTCAGCCATAGAATCTCCTGGAACCACAGAGTGAGGTCACTGGCCAGCTCTCCTAGGACATCTAAGGACACAGCCAGAAAACTCTCCAGGGTGACCTTGGGGACTGCACTGACCCAGGTAATGGGAACCCCCTGCAGCTGCCATAGGTGCCCACACATGGAGCACAGTCCCCAGGGACCTCCTTCCTGCCGACCGCCTGGTGTAGGATGTGGCAAGTCACCTGGGCTTTGCCCAGAACTCACCTGGCCCTGCAGCAAGGCATTGTGGCCTCCCTGGGAAGGTCTGTGCTGGCTCCAGCATGCGTTGTTCGGAGGGAGGGCTGGACAGGCAGGCGTTGGCTCTGTGTCCTGAACCGCTGGCTTCGGTGCACTTCCTCCCCACAGCTACGGGTTCCTGAGCCCCAGAAGCCAGAAGCTGGGTAACCCGGGAACTGGGGACAGGTGAGTGAGGGAGAAGGATGTGTGACTCTCCATGCTGGCCCTGGGGACTGGCTCCACGGGTTTCCCCTGCCCTGCCTGGGCCTTCTCTTCTCCCTTCTCTATACTCTGCCCGGAGCAGCCTCGGCCACCTCCGTGGGCACCACTGCCTCCACATCTGTGGCTTCAGCCTCGACCTTCCTCTGACCTC
>NW_007771460.1:3395-5302 GCF_000696425.1 Galeopterus variegatus | reverse complement strand
ACCGGACCGGGACCGGCAACGGGATCGCAACCCTCGGTGTTGCTCCCACACCTCGCTCAGCCAGTGAGCGGGAACTGGTCTGTATGTGGGATCCGAACCCTCGGCAGGAGCGCCACCGCGCTCTCAAGCGGCGCACTGTAGCAGTGCGCCACCGGGCCGGCCCAAAATAGCACCTTTTTTACAAGTTAGTGAAAAGGAGAAAGAATTCCATTGCTTAAGTTGCTGAATATATAAGACAGAAAAAATTTTCAGAAATGTGTAGAAACTAGAGCCATGAAAACATTTTGCTTAAAAAAGTACTAATTTCAAAAATCCCAATTCTTCCAAAATTCCAAATCTCATAATTTAATGACTCTAATATACACTGTTACAGAAAGATCTATTTTAGAAAAACACTCTAATAAATACTTTTATTAGAAGAGGGAATAACTAAACGGTGGCATGTTTCAACATAGGAATCATATGAATCATTCATTTCAAAAGTCCACAATATTGTAATACTATGCAATATGTGGTACATCACTGAAGTTTTCTCTCTGTGTAACTTTTAGGTAGTTCCTTTGGAGTAAGTGCTGTGAGTGGTTTTATTTACTATTTTTAAATGATACCATTTTTAAATTCTGAAGTCAGGCCAATGGGAAAGCACTCCAGGAGACCTGAATGAATGATGGTGTATTTATGGATGAATCCTATGAATCTTATAAATTGAGAGAAAAGGAAGATAAATGAGATTAGAGATTAAAAACCCAAACTACATGCATAAAAGTAAAAGGATCTTGATAATGAGCCATGATGAGCTGTTTCCAACCATACATGTCTCAATGTTATCACAAAGGTCTATCTATAAGAAACTCACTACTAAAGACAAAATAGAAGCTTTTATTTTATGCATGTATTGTGTATTACTTTTAATTTGGCATGAGTTTGAGGTGAATCAATAAAAAATAAATAGTATTAGGAAAGAAGATTAAAATAAAAGAAATGGAGAGATGTAAGTGGGAAGACTATTAGGGATTTTCAGTCTTAAAAAGCAAAAGTTAATTTGCCTGATTAAAATCTATAATGTGTGAATATTGTCAGTAAAGGTCATGGACATATTCACCAAATTTCATATTATTAGAATTAAGAACACCTCTTAGAGCTTGAGTTAGAAAAGTGTAAAACAGTGTATGAATGAACTATTTACACAGCAGCAATAAAGATATGACACTCAATACAGCAAGGAATCATACAGTTAGTTAATAGAAAATAATTATAGATTTTAGAAAAGATGCCAGTGGTAGAAAAGTAATCCAGGAATTTTTCCAGCACTACACTATCGTCCCCACCTCTACTCTGCATGAAGTTGCCTTTTATGTGTGATGGTAACAGAGTCTCAGACATGAAGGATTTGGCAAGTAAACTTCACTCATGTATTCTTGAAATACTACTCTAAGAGACATTTTCAAATGACTGAGGGATACACCAATATGAAAAACTCAGTAATGGAAAACCTGTAAAGTTTTAAAAAATACTGTCAACGGATATTGAAAAATCAATAGAATTTAACCACCCTTAGTGCAACCAGGCTGGTGAACACAGAGGACACTCAGCTGGAAGCCCCTGGGGCATGAGGTGGGGTGGGTGGGGGTGGGGGGCCATCGACCTCAGCCCCACCCATGGCTGATGCAACTAGGCTAGCGACTGAGCCAGCATGGGATAGCCCCACCCCCATTCCTCTCCCCCCTTTCCCCTCTTCTCCCCTCCCCCTACATCTTAGAATGTACTCATTATAAAAAAATTAATAAAGTCAGGTGATGAGCAACCTTAAAACAAAATAGAATTTAGATTAAATGTCTCAGATTATTATGAAATAGAATGGGAGTCCTAAATATTTCTTTAAAGAGAAGATGTATAAAACCGGGGGG
>NW_007771460.1:1626-2540 GCF_000696425.1 Galeopterus variegatus | reverse complement strand
AAAAAAAAAAAAGGTTAAAAATAAGAAACCAGCTAAAATAAATTCCAGATGATGCCAAAAATCTTAGGGGTCAAACAGATATTGCTTAAGTCTTTAAAATAATGATTAGAACAAAACAATTTAAAGCATGGCTTAGAAAATAAAACTATTAAAAGAATAAATTTAATAATAACATAATTTATATAATACATAATAAAAAGACAAGTATTTTTACAATACCAGAAACCTTTGTGACAGAAATAATATAAAAAATCAGATTACTGCAGTAAAATAAAGTGGTTAAAAAGTGTCTCAAAAAACTATGCACTTTCATTAAGTTTTATTTTTTAAACAAAATGACCAAACAAACAAATAAAAAGAAAGCAAGGACTGTAATTTCACAATAGTGGAATTCAAAGCAGAAAGTAATGGGAAAAGACAGTTGATATTTAATGATAGAGTAAAATGAACAATAAATATGTCATAAATACAAATTTTTAAAAATAAGTGAGATTGACAGAAATATATTTGTCCTGGAGAATTTTTTAAAGGTGATTATAAATAACCTCAAGGTAAATTTAATTAAATTCACCAGTACAGAAAATTTACGAGGCACATTTCTGCAGCAAAACAATATAACTGCTCAATTTTAATAAATTTAAATCCTCAAATTCAAATCAAATGGAAATTTTGAAACAAAAACACTTTACTAAATATTGCTACAAAAGAGGAAATCCAGACCATAATTATAGAATATTGGAAGATCATTATAAGACTACAAATTATGAAAACTAATGAAATATAGCTAAAGCTGTACTCAGAGTCAAATTCATAGCTTCACATGATTTTCTTAGTAAATAAAAAGGGTAAAAACTAATTATTGCAACTCAGGATGTTTAAAAAATTAAAATAAAACAAAACTAAGGAAAGTGAGA
>NW_007771460.1:0-1320 GCF_000696425.1 Galeopterus variegatus | reverse complement strand
GTAAACCTCTAGGTCAGGACTTTTTGAAATGATATCTTTTTAAAAATAAGGAGTTTCTGGTCAAATAAGTTTTTTAAATGCTTCATTCAGGAACTCCCCTCAAAAGATTTGTAGTGTATATCAACATGTGAAACCTGGTAGTGAATACCTTGTGTAATTTGTTTAACTACTTTTCCCACTTATCTGACCATAGATCCCTTTTCTGATTTTTATTATTTCTACTTTTTTAATACTCTATGGAAACTACTGTGGGAAATAATTCTCTGCATAGTCTAATCAAGTAAGGGGGAAAAACATAAAGATTAGAAATGAAAAATATAGCTTTTGTTAATATAAAAAAAATAAATTTTTATTCTATAAAATAATACATATGTCTTAAAATTTGAAACACAACTTTTGTAGATTCCACAAATATGTGAGATCATGAAGTATTTGTATTTCTGTGCCTGGCTTACTTCATTTAACCCAGTGACCTCCAGTTTCATCCATGTTGCTGCAAATGACAGGTTTTCATTCTTTTTTTTTTATGGCTGAATAGTACTTCATTGAATAAATATATCATATTTTCTTTACCTATTGTACAAGTAAAGAGTACAGTTGTGGTTGCCAGTGACTGGGAGAGGTAGGAGGAAGGGAAAATGAGGAGAGGTTGGTCAATGAATACAAAGTTAGAGGTAGATAGGAAGAATTAGCTCCAGTGTTTCAATACACAGAGAGACAATTATGGTTAACAATAATATATTGTATATTTCAAATTAGCAAGAAGAGAGGATTTTGAAATTTTTCACCACTAAGAAATGATAAATATATGAGGTGACAAATACACCAATTACCCTGATTTGACTGTTATACATTATTTACATGTATTTAAACATCACACTGTATCCCATAGAAATGTACAATTATTACATGTCAATTAAAAAACCAAAAACAAACCTGATACATATACTTTTGAAAATCATGATGAGATGAGCGGTTTTTAAAGAAAGCACACAGTATCCAAATTGATTAATGGAAAGTTCAATCTTGTGAACATGCCTTTAATCATGGAAGAAAATGAACGTATGTTATGAAAATATTAACTCTAAGATCGTGTCTTTTTATAGATGATTTCATTCAAACTTTTAAGGAACAGATATTCCTATGTTATATAAAGATTCTTTACAACAGAAAAAGAGAAGCAAAGAAAAAAAAGATTTTCCCAATTTACTTTTTTCAAAACTAATCTAACTCTGATAATAAAATACAACAAAAAAGAGAAAAATTCTAGACCATCCAATTAACAACGAAAAACCGGGGGGGGGGGGGGGGGGGAAGTTT
>NW_007771459.1:4522-5303 GCF_000696425.1 Galeopterus variegatus | reverse complement strand
AACAACAGCAAAAATCCTCTTCTCACCAATGTTCTTTCTGTGCCATTGGCAAAACTGAAATTGGAGTGTGTGTGTATGTGCATGGGTGCATGTGCACATTTATTTTTATTAATCTTCTTATTTGGAACACCATAACTGCTACATAGGTAAAACCATCTGAACACTTAAATTCTGTGTGCTCTAGGGTTATAAAAATTGTACCTCTTTTTGTCTTTCAACTAAGCACTATAGGGAAATGGAATTCTATTGCAGCATTTCTTCTTACTATAAACTAATACTCGCTTTTGAAAATCAAGTTCATTTAAAATTGTTGTGAGTTATCTCTTCATTCACTTAACAAAAATGTGCTGATCTTCTACCATGTCTCCTTTTTTAGTTATTGGATATTTTTACTTGGACAAAATAAAAGACTTCACAGAAGGTTAAATTTAAATGCTAGTAGATAATGTCATATGTTACAGAGTCAAGCAAAAACTTAATATATATTATGATACAAAAAAGTACAAGTTAATTTCTTGTACTCAAAGAACTGTAACATATTAAGGAATAAGGATAGATGAAGAAAATACAAACAAAATACTAGGTCAAAGAGGAAGGGAGAAAACACTAGACGCTGATGGAAAGGTCTAGTTTGAAGAAAATATGGAAGATGGGAAAGAGAATAATTACTGGAGAAATGTTCTTGAGTGGGATCAACTCACAAGAGTAAGATTGGCTTATATAGGATAAAATTCTTTGTGCATGGTATCACGAGGAAAAGTAGAATAAATGGGCTTAGATG
>NW_007771459.1:1924-3268 GCF_000696425.1 Galeopterus variegatus | reverse complement strand
TTCGATAAGACCGATCTCTTTGAAAAACGTGGTAAAACCGGGTAAATGACTATTAAATTCTACAATTTTTAGTTGGTTTCTGTTTGTTTTAAATAAACATGAGTATTGTTCAGCCAAGGTTTGATCTACACGGTATTCTCACATAAGCTATTTCCCTATATATTTTAAACCAATATTGAAAATTGACACTTTGAAATTACACTTTGAGATTTTTTTGCACAAATATCTAAAAGGCACCACACCAATCAAATACGAGTATTGATTTTACTCATAAGCTCATGCTCTCCTCTTGCACTCTCCATCTTCTTCCCGTTGGTTGGTGTCATTAACAACCAGTTTACTGACCCCAAGTGGATTTCCTGGACAGCTGGCTTTACCAGCGCTCCCACCGCATCCTGCTTTCATGGTTTTGAGTGTGCTCAGTTTAGGAACACAAGGCAGCAAACACTAATAAGCACCAAAATGGAAAAGAGATTTATTTATATGCTCTCTGTGATGCAGTCTGAGTTTAGAGAAAGGTCAGAATGTACAAAACTAACTTGAACAACAGCAAAAATCCTCTTCTCACCAATGTTCTTTCTGTGCCATTGGCAAAACTGAAATNTTTCTGATGGCTTTTAGTTTTACAGTGAAATAGAAAGCAAAATCATCAGGTGAGCCACAGGATGGGGGAGAAGGTGTTGGAGTTTTGTCACCTAAGACAGTAGGAATGCAAATGCACTAGAGATCCTGGGCAGTGATAAAGGCTCACTTCATCTTGTTTGTCTTGAATTTAGGAAAGACCAGTCAACATGAATGTTTTTCTCTATCTTCATTCAGCTATTCTAGTACTGAGGAGTTGGATTTAACCAGCGTTTGAGTTTTGCCAGGAAAGAACAGGGGAAGATAGTAAAAGGTTACATATGGGAGAGATTATAAAATGAGGCACAACATCTAAGCTGCGTAAGGAGGAAAATGAGTAGTAAATCAGGGTGGTCAGGAACAGAGAAATGTTGGCAGACCGTGGATGGTAGGTCCTGGTTAGGTTGAAAAAATTTTTTAAGTAAGGTACTAATATCAAATCAAATGCATGACTCCTTCTAGAAACATAAATTTCAAGGTATTCAGGTACTTAATTTAGCTTCATTTTGATAGCTAAAAAACATGTATAAACAAGATCTGGTGGGTGTTTTTGCTTAATCAGTTTTTATTATCTAGCTAACAGGCATACAGAAAGTTTAAGAGTCAAGAAGTATAGAAAATAATAAACATGAAGAATTGTCACTGCAAAATGTGGGATTGAATTTGAGGATTTAATAAAACCCAAACTGCATTTCAAGACTAATATATCTGTTTTGAAAAGCA
>NW_007771459.1:0-707 GCF_000696425.1 Galeopterus variegatus | reverse complement strand
ATTGTTTCAACATAAATCCTGTTTATAGCTCAGTAAGTAATGTAAAATGTTAATGTTAAAAAGTGTTCTACTTGACACTAAATACTTTTAAATAATGTTATTTATGAGACAATGCAAATAGCATTTTACATGAATGTTGACATGGACTATCAAAATACCACATATAAATTATGAAATAAGACTTTGAAATATTAACTTGGAAAACACTATATTTGAAGCCAACAATACTTGATAAGGGCAATGGAATAAGTTGAAATGTATGAAACCAGAAAGAGATCGTCAAATATTAACTCAAACGAATACCAATCTGAAATTTAACTCCAAGAATCACCTCATCTCTATTCTGCCTCGGCTTGGTAGATGCGATACTATAATAGTATGTAAAGATCTCAAATGAGTTAATAACAAATTTATGTAATCCTTCATACATGTATAAAACTCAGATATAATTCTTCTGTAGCATTATTATTCATGCATGGTAAGTTAAAATATTAAGTAGTAGAATAGCTATTTTTCTAATGATTTTTTATTGTCCTTTATTGACTGTTGAAAAGAAAACCCAAACAAAATTTTTGTATTTGGAAATGCATCTAACCAAATATATTTATTTTATTGAAGAATAACAGCTAACATGACTTTTGAAGTTGTACATTGACTGTGATAGTCACCAAAAATGCTGTTTTATTTTTATTTTTTTGGTGGCTGGC
>NW_007771458.1:0-5304 GCF_000696425.1 Galeopterus variegatus | reverse complement strand
TTTATTACAAACGATAGCATTCATGTCCTCATATTTTGAAGTGAGTAGTGCTAAGTCATTGCTATGTATGAACAGCTTTCTCTGAAAAACAAGTTAGGTATAAAACAAACTGGTTTGCCTCTATTACAAGATTTCTTTACATCAAAAGAAGATGAAGTTTTATTGATTTTTGTCCACTGCCACAGAAAATTCAAACAGCCTGGAACTTACAAAGAAGCAAGGCCAAAGGACTCATTCAGAATAGGGCAGGATTTGGACAAGATTTGTTTTAGAATATCCAATACACTTGCCTGCCGAGTCAAACTCCCTGTTCCAAGAAAAACCTCAAGATGCCTCAGCAGCAAAGTAAATTGTCATTATCTGTCAATCCTTTCTCTCTTAGAATATCCAATACACTTGCCTGCCGAGTCAAACTCCCTGTTCCAAGAAAAACCTCAAGACGCCTCATTATCTGTCTATCCTTTCTCTCTGTCAATCCTTTCTCTCTTTTTCCACAGTCTAGAGTCCATGAATAAGTCAGGGGTATCTACGGTTACGCAGTTTATCTTGTTGGGCTTCCCTGGTCCCTGGAAAATTCAGATCATGCTTTTCTCAGTGATTTTGTTGGTCTACATCTTGACTGTGACTGGGAATGTGGCCATCATCTGTGCAGTGAGTTGGGATCACCGACTCCATACCCCTATGTACATACTCCTGGCCAACTTCTCCTTCCTAGAGATCTGGTATGTGACCTGCACAGTTCCCAACATACTGGACAACTTTCTTTCCAAAACTAAGACCATATCCTTCTTTGGCTGCTTTACTCAGTTCTACTTCTTCTTTTCCCTGGGCACAACGGAATGTTTCTTCCTCTGTGTCGTGGCTTATGATCGGTACCTAGCCATCTGCCACCCACTGCACTATCCTTCCATCATGACAGGTCAGTTCTGTGGCATTTTGGTATCTGTTTGTTGGCTCATTGGTTTCCTTGGATATTCAATTCCCATTTTCCTTATGTCTCAACTACCCTTCTGTGGTCCCAACATCATTGATCACTTTCTATGTGATGTCGACCCACTTATGTCATTGTCCTGTGCTCCCACACACATCGTAGAACATGTATTCTATTCTGTGAGCTCTCTTATCATCATTCTCACCATTTTGTACATCCTTGGGTCCTATACCCTGGTGCTCAGAACTGTGCTTCAGGTGTCTTCTTCAGCTGGACGGCAAAAGGCCTTCTCTACCTGTGGATCCCACTTGGTTGTGGTGTCTCTGTTCTATGGAACCATAATGGTGATGTATGTGAGTCCCACATCTGTCAACTCAGTTGCTATGCATAAAATCATCACACTGATATATTCTGTGGTAACGCCAGTCTTAAACCCCTTTATTTATAGCCTGCGCAATAAGGACATGAAATATGCCCTCCATCATGTCTTTCGTGGAATGCAAACTATCCAAAGTTTGTGAACAGTTTTGAATAACCCAATATTTGTATCTCTCTTTCTGCAAGTAGAAAAATAATCCTCTTCTTTCAATACAAACTGACTTGACTTTATTCATAGCTATCACAGTTCTTTTGTGCAAAGCAAAACTCATCATGTATCTAACCATATTTTGATGAGCTTCTAGTTTCAGAAATGTGTTTCATGGGAAGGTATTGGCTCCCAATGCATGGTAAAAATAACTTTTAAAAATCTTAGTATCTACTTCCAGGGAGGTATGGGCTTTTTCAGTGTGCAATCTCTGTCCACACAACATTGTTAGGAGGTATGGTCAAATTGATTATTTGCTCATGTGATTGTCTATCACTTCTTTAAAAAGATACATAACAATATACCTGCTGTCCTGGATTTCTGGCAACACATCATTATTAAATACACTAAGAGACTGTGAATCCAGTTTCACAATTCTAGTTCATCATCCTCTTCAACAGTGTGCAAGGGGAGGCTGGAAATTAGACTGAAGCCATGAGCAAGAACACCTTTGCTAAGTGTTGCTAGTGTGCAGTCCCCCTAAGTGAAGTGAGGGGTACATCAGGAGAACTACTCAGAGGGTTTGACCTTGTTCCCTGGAGTTTGAGGGACACCTGCACTGCCCCTTATTCATACCTGGAAAAATGTAGAGACTCTGAAAGAGCTGGTTCTGAGAGCAGAGAATGAAGAGATAGGCTATGGCAGGAGCAAACTAAATTTATACCCATAATGGAGCAAATATAGAATATCCACATTTGACCTACTTAGGCTCCATGAAAGGTAACCAACTTGGACCATTTTGAAAGGGAGCCCACCCAAAACTACTTGAAGAAGTAAGGTAGTCCCAAAAGTGAGTCTATATGGAGTGGGTCACCAGAATCTAGGGATAAAAGAAGCCATAAGTAGCCAGCCAGTACAGCATTTCCCACAACAGGGAACTGAAGTTTGGAGAGCCCACTGGAAAATATACACATGCATTTATTTATTTACTTATATTTATATTTATATATATTTCACAAGAGAAAAAAATCAACATTGAGCCTTTTGTAAACCTGTAAGATAACAATACCTGATAACACCTATACCAGTTAAGGAACAGCCTTTCTGTCTTTATTTCTCCCCCACCTCAAACCTAGAGTAACAAGAGGCAGCAAATTAATGTAGGAAAGGAGGAGTGAAAGGTCAGAGGGAAAGAAAGCAGATCAAGCCTGAATTAGAGCTAGTTTGGAGGAGTAAGCTTTAATTTGGACTAAAAAAATTAAAATTTTGGTTTTAGACTGTAATGTACTTTCCAATATCTGGATAAGGAGATCATGTGTTACTACTAAAAGTAATCATAAAAGCTATCATATTGGCTCAAGATATTCATTGATGGAAACAAATAGAATATCAGAATGTGTTTAAAACAGACATCATGAGAAAAAATAAAGTTCCTTTATGTTTATACACTACCAAATCCGAATCATCTAATAAAATAGTTACAAGTACAAATGTTTAAACATTGCTGTAGCCTAAGACAGGAAGAAAACCCTTACCTTAAAGACCAAGTGGTACCTCCTTGAAAGTCACCTTGGGCAACTGGAGAACACTATGCTTCAGCCTGGGTATAGGGGCCTAAAAAGAATGGAGAAAAGAATCAGAAGTTCTGCTTAGGATGGTACTAAAGATATGGTTGAACTATCCATCACAGCTTTGCCTTCTAATATTTCAGTGACTCAGCTAAACTCACTAGCCAAAAGATGTACCTAAAACAGTTTGTATAAACTCAATAACTCACAAGGATCCTACTGCTGCAACTTACTAGATGTGTTGAACTATCCATCACAGCTTTGCCTTCTAATATTTCAGTGACTCAGCTAAACTCACTAGCTAAAAGATGTACCTAAAACAGTTTGTATAAATTCAATAACTCACAAGGATCCTACTGCTGCAACTTACTAGATGTAAATATGTAGCTTCACCTGTCAAACATCTATCCTTTCATTAATATTCAACTCAGAAATCATTTCTACCAGAAAGCATTTCTTGTATTCCCAAGCTGAACTTCCAAAGTGGTAAAGCTGAAGAAAAGAAATAAATGATTAACACAAATTACTCCTCTCCCTTTGGTGCATAGGGAAGTGGGTATAGTTGGGGAAAGACTCACAGAAGTCTTCTAAAATGTTGATAATATCCCATCATTTTTACTTGGATAAAAATGGACACAGGCATTTATAAATTTTATATTTTTTAGACTTGCACATATATTATATAGACTTTTCTGTATACATGGTGTATTATGTAATTAAAAATATGATTTATAATGAATTTAGTGTTGTCCTTAATGAGACCCTTCATAGAATTTTTTAAAAAATAGCTTGAACCTAGGGCCAGCCTGTGGCTCACTTGGGAGAGTGTGGTACTGATAACACCAAGGCCACGGGTTCTGATCCCTATATAGGGATGGCCAGTTAGCTCACTTGGGAGAGCATGGTGCTGACAACACCAAGTCAAGGGTTAAGATCCTCTTACCGGTCATCTTTAAAAAAAAAAATAGCTTGAACCTAAAAATAAAACTCTTAAAAATGTGTGTCTATCAATAGGGGAATAATTAAATAAGCTATGATTCATTCACACAATGGACAATCTTCTTTAAAAAAAATTTTTTTAAAGAAGATTGTCCATTGTGTGAATGAATCATAGCTTATTTAATTATTCCCCTATTGATAGACACACATTTTTAAGAGTTTTATTTTTAGGTTCAAGCTATTTTTTTTTTTAAAGATGACCGGTAAGAGGATCTTAACCCTTGACTTGGTGTTGTCAGCACCATGCTCTCCCAAGTGAGCTAACTGGCCATCCCTATATAGGGATCAGAACCCGTGGCCTTGGTGTTATCAGTACCACACTCTCCCAAGTGAGCCACAGGCTGGCCCTAGGTTCAAGCTATTTTTTAAAAAATTCTATGAAGGGTCTCATTAAGGACAACACTAAATTCATTATAAATCATATTTTTAATTACATAATACACCATGTATACAGAAAAGTCTATATAATATATGTGCAAGTCTAAAAAATATAAAATTTATAAATGCCTGTGTCCATTTTTATCCAAGTAAAAATGATGGGATATTATCAACATTTTAGAAGACTTCTGTGAGTCTTTCCCCAACTATACCAACTTCCCTATGCACCAAAGGGAGAGGAGTAATTTGTGTTAATCATTTATTTCTTTTCTTCAGCTTTACCACTTGTGTATGTATCTCTAAATAAATGTGGTGGAGTAGGAAAATCCAAAGACCCATTCCTTCATAGAAACATGAGCAGAGATAGCAGAAACTGTCAGAACCAGTTTTATCAGAACTCTGGAAAATAGTCAAAGATTTACAGCAATCAAGTGAATGCTTCATCAAGAAAAAGGTAACTAAAACATGGTAGGAGGGCTTTGTAGCATTTTAACTTGTCCTTTCCACATCCCCTCCTCCTCAGCTCAACAGTAGCCTTGATGATAGCAGCCCATGGTCCCAATGTGAGTTCTCGATTCCAGAGGAATTAGAGTGCAGCTGGTTTTCAAAAGGTTTTTTGGCTCTTTTGACCTGTCTAGGGGTCCCCTAAAAGACTACAAGAGGTAGTTCACCCAAGTTGGAACTCTATCAGGGCAGAGAAACAGCTATGTGGAGGGCATTCTTCAAAAACGTTAAAAGGCAAAAAAAACTAGCCCCTGCTGCATGGGACAAAGTATATCAACTGAGACAAACAATAGACTTACTTAAAAGCTTAGAGAAAAAGCTGGAAAGTGAGCTACTATGGAGAATAAGGACACTGAGGAACCTTCCACTTATTCCTGGGAATCTCATCAAATAGAGAA
>NW_007771457.1:4423-5304 GCF_000696425.1 Galeopterus variegatus | reverse complement strand
GGCCATCCCTATGTGGGATCCGAACCTGGGGCCTTGGTGTTATCAGCACCGCACTCTCCCCCGGCCCTCAACTACATTTCTGATTAAGAATAAACATTCTGTCTAAATTCCCCCAAATCTTTCATATTTTAAAATCTTGGAAGGGTCTAAACTTCATTTAGAAAAAGATACAAGAAACAGCTATTATCAAAAGAAATATCATTCTTTATCTCTCACATGTATTTATCAATTGCTATCAATATCATCATTAAATTTTAATAAATCTTAATTTTAACATTCTGACATATAGCCTTCTAAATGTGCAGCCCAATTACAGAAGCACTACATCTTAGGAATGGATAATATATACTATTTATAAAACAGAAGTTTGGAAATCAGAATATATTTCCTCATAGGAGCAATATTATACATAACCATGAGATCCCATGCCAAATTGTAATAGCCATTTAATCCATGATATGGCTAAACTATAGCTTTAAGATATCTAATTATTATTATTTCTTCCGAACAATGCATTTAGAGTTCTATTTTTAGGTTCTAGGAATATAGCATTCCTACCACAGTCCATAATTGCAGTGGAAGGAAGCAAAGGGAAAATAAGGCTACTTTGAGTTCTGGACATTATACTCCAGACAGAGTTCCTCAAGAAAAAAAGAAAACAGAAAAGTAGGTTTGTCAAGAAAATATAGGTTATCCTGATGGGGCCATTTATAAATCAGACTTTCTAAGCCAGGAACAGATAACAGTCCAGATAGGAAACTCTGATATTTTTACATGGTTTGGGAAGTATTAGACAAGAAGTTAGGAAACTGTTATTTTTACATGGTTCAGGAAGTATTAGACAAAAAGTTCATTTATAGATAGACAAGTTAAAAAAAAAA
>NW_007771457.1:2058-3049 GCF_000696425.1 Galeopterus variegatus | reverse complement strand
ACCCTTGTCACTTTGCTCAGCTCTGAGACCCTGTGCCAAGCGACCCCTCTCTGCAGGAACACCACTTCACTGTACTCAGGCTCTAATACTCCACACTGGGCCACCCTCCTTCTTAGACACCATCCTTCCCAGGTTCAGTCTCTAATACCCTAATCTGGGCCCATTCAGCTCCATCCATCAGGTGAGGGTGTCCTCCTGCTATTCCTCATGCAACAGCTACAGGAGCTACAGGAGCATTCAGGGAAAGATGGGTGGGGAGGGAGAAGGGAGTGGGGGTGGGGGGAGTAACAGAAGATCAGGAAGAGGAAGAGTCAGTTGAACTTTCTTAACAAATGTTTATATAGAATAATTATAGTCATGATGATAAATTTAGGGTAAAAATTTTGATGCATCAAAACATCCCCATTAAAGGTAGGCTTTTAGTTAATTTGTTCCTTCAAATAGTTTAAATGCCTTTAAAGGTAAAAACTACTAGTGCTTTCTACTGAGATATAGACTAACACAATGTCAGGCATATGTGGGCACTCAAATAATATTTGTTTCAACAAATATATCTTACTAGGCAGTTGCTTGGTGTGGGGGTCACATAGGGAAGGGACTTGATTAAGGAAGCGCATAAGCCATGTCCTCTGGAATTTAAAATGATAAATTTAAATGACTCCACTGCAAACATTTTTCAAAAGATAAAAAGGGGGCTGGCTCGGTGGCGCACTGCTACAGTGCGCCGCTTGAGAGCATGACGGCGCTCCCGCCGAGGGTTCGGATCCCACATACAGACCGGTTCCCGCTCGCTGGCTGAGCGAGGTGCGGGTGCGACACTGAGGGTTACAATCCCGTTGCTGGTCCCGGCCCAGTACGGGCGCGACACTGAGGGTTGCGATCCGTTGCCAGACACGAAAAAAGACAAAAAGGAAAAAAAAAAAAAAAGGAAAAAAGGATCCATTTTCCCCAATTTGTTCCATGTGATTGTGATAATGATGGTGTTTAAATA
>NW_007771457.1:0-565 GCF_000696425.1 Galeopterus variegatus | reverse complement strand
TGAAAGAGGTGAAGGGATTTCTGATGAGCTTTAGAGAGTCCTTGGAAACTGCTCATATCCCACACAATCATGATCCCTGCCTTTCCCAGCCCTATTTTGCCTGGGTTTGACAGAAAGTGATCTCATCAACTTTCACAGTCAGGTGGAACACTTTCAAAGTAAAAAGTAAATATAAACAGGTGAAGCTAAAATGGCAAATTTGGTGTTGGCTTTGGTAATGTTTTGCACACAACTCCCTCTCTCAAAGTGTTTTCAACGACAAAACCACCACCACAAAAAACTTCATTTTCAAAGACCAGGGTGTAAAAGAAGATACACATACACATCATCATATATGTCGTTAGCTGGCTTTGGGTGTTTGGTTATGATGTTATTTTCACTCAGCTCTAAACAACATCCTCAAAGCCAACTCACCAGCCAGGAGGAAGAAATAACGATATTTGAGCTTTACTATAGATCTGAGTGGAGGAAGTTGTCCTTGGGGAGCGTGGCTTTCAGAAGTCCTGCGACTTTAGAAGAGGCCAAGTCGCTGGCTTCTTCACGCACCTCCCCCTCACCTACACAC
>NW_007771456.1:4372-5305 GCF_000696425.1 Galeopterus variegatus | reverse complement strand
TGTCTTGCTAATTTTATTAGTAAATATATCTCATTTGCATGTCCTCCTCTCCGTCTTTACCGTCACTGACTTAGCACAGGTACTCTTCACCCCTTGCTGTCACTGTTTGCAAGAGTATGTTGACTGGTTCCCTTTCCCAAAGGCTTTTCTTCATCAATTTCCTTCACACAACAACTAGATTTATCTTGCTAAATGCAACCCCATGTATTTAAATCTATCAGTGAATCACCTTCGCCTAAAAGATAATGTCCAAGCTCCCCCATCTGGCATATAAGATCTTTCAAGAACTTACTGCTCCATCCACTTCTTAACTTTCTACAATCAGTGCACTCTATTCTCTATAATTTTACTCATATTCCCTATTATGATTTATTAGTCAGAGTTCCTCAGAGGAACATAACCAATAGAACTCATAATCCCACATTTCACACTGATTTTAATTGTGTTTTTGTGTTTTCTACTCCACTAGCCAGCAAACTTCTTGAGGACCTAGATTATTTGACTCTTCTTTTTTCCTGTAAAATTATTTTGATAATAGTAGGCATGTAATAAATATTACTTAAATAAAAAAGGATGAATATTACATTGGAATATTGAGGAAGTCAAAATCTCCATCCCATAATAGTGATTGTTCCTTAATGCTCTATCATTCCCACGTTTATATTTAGTATTTCCTTTTGTTAAATAACATTGAACAAACACATTTCATATTTTCTCTTTTCCAGATCATTACATATGCTATATTGATTATTTGTCTTTTAAAGAAAAAAATTATGTTTTAAATGTCTATAAATTTATTAGTTTGATGACTTATTTTATGAGTCACCTTGACTAGTCATTATTTCTGGATATGTCTGTAAAGGTATGTTTAAGAGAGATTAGCGTTTGAATTAGTAGACTGAGTAAAGAAGACCCTCCCTCACTAATGTAGGT
>NW_007771456.1:2455-3449 GCF_000696425.1 Galeopterus variegatus | reverse complement strand
TCTGACATCAGCAGTCCTGGGTCTCAGGCTTTCTGATTGTGTACCTGTACTTAAACCCTTATACCAGATACTCAAGACTTTGGAACTTAAACTGAATTACATCACCAGCCTCCATGATTCTCCAGTTTGCAGATATTCATATCATGGCACTTCTTGGCCTCCATAATCATGTGAGCCAATTCCTGTTTTTTTTATATGAATATATATATATATATATTCATATATATATATATGTGAGTGTGTGTGAGTGTGTGTGTGTAATTGTGTGTGTAATATATCTAACTGATTCTGTTCTCAGGGGAACCCTGACTAATATGAATAGATTTAGACTAGTTATCATTCTTAGATTTAGACATGCATAATGTAGACATTATGGTTAATGGTGATCTATACTAACTAGAACACTGAAATTCTTACTCACACTTTTTATAGTTATTATATTGGGTGAGGTACTGCGACAATAGCTGACCTTACTCACTGTAGGTGACTATATTAGTTCAACCTCAGAGTTTGGTACTTCCTTTGTTATTGCTTCACACAGTCGACAGCTGCAAATCCAACATTAGCTTCTCCATATCATCATGAAGATAAATTTGAAGGCAACATAGTGATAGTATTTTGATGGAAATCCTTCTCAAAGAATGTCATAACACAGTATTTCATTGATTAGGGGTCTGTATAATTTAACCATACAGGGCCAAATAGTAAACTAGGTTTGGCACGCCACATACAGTCTCTGTCATGAATTTTCTTTCTTTTTTTTTTCTACACGCTTTAAAATATCAACACCATTCTTAGCTAATGGACCAAGAAAAATAAACCTCTGCCAGATTTTCCTTTAATATTGGGTTCTTAAGTAATTGAGTAATTTTCTAAAAGACGAACAATGACAGGAGGTATATCTTCATTCTTTAAAATACATATATTTATGACCTGTTTTATTCATTCCTGTATTAAGTAAAATTTCATTTAGCTGTAGACAATAGAAAAAAAA
>NW_007771456.1:0-1015 GCF_000696425.1 Galeopterus variegatus | reverse complement strand
ACACACACACACATCTGTATGGTAATATACTTAATATTAGAACTTAGATGAACTTAGTAATGAGTATTAATATGCCAACTTCTGAAAGATAATTTTTAACTTGCTGTTTCTCATATTCTGCCATAATATATAGAGACATTTTAAGAATAAAAATGTGTGATTATGAAGAACTAAAATACCTAAGCAGACCAATAACAAGTAATGATATTGAAGCAGTAATAAAAAGTCTCCCAACAAGGAAAAACCCAGGACCAGATAGTTTCACTGTTGAATTCTACCAAACATTTAAAGAAAGACTAATACCAGCTCTTCTCAAACACTTCCAAGAAAAAGAACAGGAGGGAATATGTCCAAACTCATTCTGTGAGGCCCACATTACCCTCACACCAAAACTAGAAAAAGAACACAACAAAAAAAGAAAACTAAAGATCAATATCCTTCATGAACACAGATGTGAAAATCCTCAACAAAATACTAGCAAACCAAATCCAACAACCCATTAAAAAGATTATTCACTATGATCAAGTGGGATTCATCCCAGGAATGCAAGAATGTTTCAACATATGCAAATCAATAAATGTGATATATCACAACAAAAGAATGAAGGACAAAATCTATATGAACATTTCTATAGATGCAGAAAAGGCATTTGATATAATTTAAAACCCCTTTGTAACAAAAACACTCAACAAATCAGGTACAGAAGAAATGTACCTCAACAAAAAAAAAGGCTATGTATGACAAATGCACAGCTAATATTATATGAATAGGCAAAAGTTGAAGGTTTGTCCTCTAAGACCTGGAACAAGACAAGGATGCCCACTTTTCCCACCCTTATTCAATGTAGTACTAGAAATTCTAGCCAATGCAATAAAGCAAGAGAAAGCAATAGAGCATATCCAAACTGAAAAATAGGAAGTCAAGCTATTCATATTTGCAGGTGACATGATCATGTATATATACAGAACCCTACAGATTCCACCAAAAATTTGCTAGAATTAATAAATGAATTCAG
>NW_007771455.1:0-5305 GCF_000696425.1 Galeopterus variegatus | reverse complement strand
TTATTTTGTGAAGTGTAATCTTGCCCTTTTTAGTCAGGTTATCTGTCTTCTCGTTATTGCATTGTAAGAATTCTTGATATATTCTAGATGCAAATATTTTATCAGATACATGCAATGTGACTATTTTCTCCCATCTGTGATTGCCCTTTCATTTCCCTAACAGTGCCTTTGAAGAGGAAAAGTTTAAATTTTAACAAAGTCAAATTTGTTAAATGTAATCTTTGCTGAATCCAGAGTCACTAAGATTTTTATGATATTTATGTTTTTTCTTCTTGAAGCTTGTTTAGGCTTTTGCATTTAGATCTATGATTCATTTTGAGTTAATTTTTATATATGATATGATGTAAAGGTTGAGGTTCTTTTTTGTTGTTATGCATTTGGATATTCAATTATTCAGACATTCTGACTTGAAAATATTACCTTTCCCTATTGAATTGCCTGGACATCTTTACTAAAAATCAATTGACTTTATATGTTTGGGTCTGTCCTGAAGTTTGTAGTATCTTCTATTGATCTATATGTCTATCTTTACACAGTACTGCACTGCTTTGTTTAATGGACCTTGGAAGTAAGCTTTGGAATCAGAGAGTGTACTGATTTGAGCATCACATATTATACACAGGTATTGATTTTTAATACTGTACTCCACAATCAATTATGTTTCAATAAATAAAAATGAATAAATAAATAATAAAGAAAAAAAAATCAGAGAGTGTAAATCCTGTGACTTTGCTCTTTGTCAATATTGTGGGCTATGCTAGTTCCTTTGTCATTTCATATACATTTTAGAATAAGCTTGCCAGGTTTTAAGAAAGTGTCTGCTAGAATTTTGGATACAATTACATTAAATTTATAGATCAATTATAGGAGAATTGGTATCTTAACAACAATTAGTCTTCTAATTTATGGTATATCTCTGTTTATTTAGATCTTTAATTTCTCTTAGCAATATTATGTCATTTTTAGCTTATAGATCTTGCATAATTTTTCTTAAATTTATTTCTAATTATTTTACATGTTTATGCTTTCATAAAAACCCTATTTTAAAATTTTTAATTTCAATGGAATATAGAATAGACAATTAATTTTTCTGTATTGACCTTCTTATACACAACCTTGCTAAACTCATTTATTAGTTTTAGTAGTTTTTTGGGGCATATTCTACATAAACCATCGTGTACTCTACAAATAAAGAAAATTTTTCTTTTTTTTCTTTCCAATCTGCAAGCATTTTATTTTGTATCTTTCTTTATTGAATGAGGTAGCATCACCAATACAATGTTGAATAGATGTAGTAAAAGAAGGCATTTTTGTCTTGTTCCAATCTTAAGGGTAAAGCGTCTATCCTTCACAATGAAAGAGGATGTTTGTTTCTGGAAGGTTTTTGTAGATACTTTTTTTTTTTTTTATCAGTTTCAGGAAGTTTCTATTTCCAGTTTGATAAGTTGTTTTTGTTTATTTATTTTATCACAAATGGGCATTGAGTTTTGTCAAATGCTTTTTCTGAATATATTGAGATGATGATTATATATGTATATATTAGTTTATTCATAGGATGAATTACAGTGATTTTTGAAGTTTAACTCAGCTTTCCATTCCTAGATTAAATACTTGGTCATGATGTATTATCTTTTTCATGTATTACTGAATTTTATTTGTTAAAAAGATGTCAAGAATATTTTATTCGCCATTCTTAAGGGATACTGGTATCTTGTTTCTTGTAACATCTTTGATCTTAGTATTAGGGTAATGCTGTCTTCATGGAATGAGTCGGAAATGTTCCCTTCCCTTTTTGTAAGAGTTTTATAGAATTGGTATTATTTCTCCTTTTAGTATATGGTAGAATTTTACAGTGAAGCCATTTGGAGCTGGATATTTCTGTATGAAAGATTTCTTAATGAAAAATTCAGCTTCTTGAATATAGGATATTCGGGTTAAATATTTCTTTTTGCTTAGTGTGTGTATTTTAAATAACTTGTCAGTATCACCTAAGTTGTTAAATTTGTTAGCATAAAGATGTTCACACGCTCACTTATTGTTTTTTAATAACAGTAGGGTCTTTAATGATGTTTTCATTTTTATTACTGATATTGGCAATCGTGCATTCTACCTTTTTTCTTGATCAATGTGGCTAAAGGTTTATTAATTTCACTGATGCTGTCAGAGAACCAGTTTTTGATTTCACTGGTGTTCTCTATTGTTTCTGTATGTTCTATTTCATTGATTTTAAAATTTTCTTGATGATTAAATTTTCCTTCTCTGTTTAATTTAGGATTAATTTTGGTCTTCTTTTTCTATTTTCTAAAGGTGGAAGCTTAAATCATTGATGTGAGACCTTTCTTTTTTTAATAGAAGCATTTCAAGGTGTAAATTTCTCACTAAGTCCTGCCTTAGCTGTATCCATGCATTTTGATGTTTTTACTGTATTTTTATTTTTGTTGAGTTCAAAATACTTTCTGATTTTCCTTTTGAGTTCTTATTGGACTCATGAATTATTTAAAATGTGTTTGATTTTGAAATATTAGGGAATTTTTCAGGTATATTTCTATTATTGATTTCTAGTTTAATTTGTTGTGCTCAGAGAACATAATTTATACAACTTCAATACCTATAAATGTGCTGGGACTTCTTTTCCAGTCCAGCATATGGTCTATTATGGTCAATGTTTCATGTATACTTGTGAAGAATGTGTACGATGTTTTTGCTGAGAAGAGTGCTGAATAAATTTCAGTTAAGACCAATACACTGTTAAGGTCGTTTATATCCTTTTGAATTTCTGTGTACTTGTTCTATCAAACATTGAAAGTTGCATTAAAATCTCCAACTACAATTATACGTTTGTCTATTTATCCTTTTGCTTTAACAGTTTTTCTCTTACATATTTTGAATCTCTGTTATTAGGTGCATATGCATTTAGAATTGTCATGCCCCCAATGAATTGGTTCATTTATCATTAATGTCTTTTTGTATTTCAGGTAATATTTCTTGTTCTGAAATATTGATATAGCCACTCCAGCTCTCTTGCTTAATGATTATAGGACACATCTTTTTCCATCCTCTTACTCTTTCTACCTATCTGTGTCTTTGTTTAGAGAGTTTCTCATAGACAACGTAGAGTTAGACTGTGCTTTTTTGTTTTCTACACAATCTGACAATCTCTTCTTTTTTTGAGAGGGGAAATATTTATATTTCATGTGATTATTGAGGTGGTTGGATTTAAATCTATCGTGTTACTATTTGTTTTCTCTTTGTCCCATCTATTCTGTGTTGCTTTTTTACCTCTCTTCTTGCCTTATTTTGGATTTACATTTCTCATGATTTTATCACGAAAGATTTTATCGTATACTAGGTGATTTATAAAGAAAATGAAATTTATTGCTTACAGTTTATGAAATTTATTGCTTACAGTTTATGAGGCTGGAAACTCCAAAGTCCATCTGGTGGTGACAGCAGTGACCCAGGGGTCTCACATTGCAAGGTAGTAGAAACAGAGAGAGCAGAGAGAAAGCAAGAGAGAGAAAGGCAGACTCTCCTTTTCTTTTAAAGTCCCTCAGAACCACACCTCTTTCCACCATTTTTAATCCATTCACTACTGCATGGTCCTACAATCCAATCATCTCTTCAAGCCTCCATCCTTCAATTACCATAAGAGGATTTCCCACACTCTTAACAGTCACAATGGGGGCCAAATTTATTATTATTTTAATTTATATTTTATTTTTTGACAAATTATAATTGTATATAATTACAGGGTACACAGTGATGTTATGATATGTGTATACACTGTGAAATGATTGAAATAAGCTAATTAACATATCTGTTGCCTTAAATACTTGGTATTTACTCCTCCTGTCTAACTGCAACTTTGCACCCTTTGACCAACATCTCCCCATTTCCCCACTATTCAGCCTCTGGTAAGCACCATTCTGCTCTCTGCTTCTGAGTTTGATTGTTTCCACATATTGAAAAATGGCTATTCAAATATTTTTTCCATCTTTAAATTAGTTTATTTGTTTTTTTTCTATAAAGTGGTTTTTGTTCCTTATATATTTTGAATATTAGCCCCTTATCAGATGTATGTTTTGCAAATATTTTCTCCCAATCTGTATGTTGTCTCTTTATTCTGTGCAGAAATTTTAAATTTGATGTAATCCCATTTGCCTATGTTTGCTTTTGTTGTCCAAGCTTTTGGGGTCAAATCCAAAAAATCATAGAACAGCCTAATGGAGATATCCAAGAGGGAGTTGGATGTATGAGACTGGAGCTGAAGAGAGTGATCTAGATGGAAAATATAGACCTCATCAGTGAGCCATCAGCACACTGATGGTAATTGAAGTCATGGTGTATGAGAATACCTGTGAGTAATGTGTAGAGAAGAGAAGAGGAGAGGAGAGGAGCTAGATGCCAACCATGAGAAATACATAGATTTAAGGAACGTCAGGGGAAGAAAAGCTCACAAAGGCAATCAAGGAAGGCAGAAACAAAACCATGTAAAGTGCAGTTTGACAACAACTGGGGAACCATGCGCAGCAATGAGGAGCTGTCCAAATTATTAACTGCTTAAAAGTTGAAGTAATAAAAGGTCCTAGTGATAAGGAGGTAAGTGATGATCTTGCTAAGGTATTAACATTCTATTTTAACAACAGGAGAAGGAAGCTAGATTTCAGAGTGAGGGGAAATGCATGAGAAGAAACTCAGGGAACTGAACCCATCAAGAAGTTTTTTACTACAAACAGTATATAGGGTCATGTGAGGTTATTATTTTCTTAAGTACAAATACATGAGCATTTAAAATGCCATTGGGAAGGAGATAACGGAGAGGGAGAGGCTGAAGGTAAAGTTGAAGGGATAATCAATACAGCAAGTGATGCAAGAAAATAGTGGGGAATAATATTGGGCATACATGTAGGGCAAAGAGTCTTAAAACAGGATAAATGAAATCTCTTTTAGGGTGGCCACATGGAGAGGCAGGATGAAAACACATGCAGGGGAATTTGTATGTGTGGTGATAAAAAGTTGAAAAAATCCTAATCTGGTTGTTTTATTGTCTCTGTGAATTAGGAGGTGAAGTCATCTGTTCAGCATGAAGAGAAAGGTTGTTAAGTTCGGGGGTTTAAGATGTGTAAGTAATTTGAAAAAAGCTACTAAGAAGAAAAGAAGAGAATGACAGCCTTTAAATCTCTTCTAAGCCATCATTTTTAATGGCCACATAGCATTCCATTTTGTAGACGTAAGATAACATCGCAGCAATGCTTTGTTGTTGGATTACCAGGCTGAGTTTGCTTAGCCATTATTAGCTGTTGTC
>NW_007771454.1:3073-5306 GCF_000696425.1 Galeopterus variegatus | reverse complement strand
TTTTATTTTGCATGTTGCTATGTCACTTTTAATATATTTTTATTATCTTTTCTGTTTTGGAATGTACTCATCAACCATATTGACTGTTTGGGATTTATTTTTTTTAATTAAAGCTTTAGGCTAGATCTCTGGTTTAACAGGAATTCTCAGTGTAGTAATTAAACTAGAAATAGCTGGGAAAGGGCTTTTTTACCCCAGCAGTCTAAGATTTCTGAATGGTTATACAGAATTGGTGACCAATTGGTGTACTATGTTTGCTTCCTTGACAGTATTTTTTTCAACCTTGTATTCATTTCCATTTAGCACTAATTAAGTGTATTGCAGTTTGGCTTGGTCTGCATTAATAGAATCTCCAGAACAAAGTGTCCAAGTTAGCATAGTCCTTTGGACTCATCGATGATATCTCTGGGCTTTTGCATATTTTATCAAAAACACCCAAACATTCTTCCTGAAATATTTTTGTTCAGATAGTTTGCCAGATAAAATATATTGTGCTCTGTTAAATTTGAAGTTCAGAAAAACAGCAAGTAATTTTTAGTGTAAGTATATTCCAAATATTGTATGAGATATACTTATGCTAAAAAATCATTTATTATCTCAAATTTAAATTTAATTGGGCATCCTGTGTTTTTATTTGCTAAATCTAGAAAGCTAACTTTTAGATACTGAAGCAGTAAAAATAGGATTTCTACAGCCTTCACACAGCAATTTCCTCAAACCAGTATTCCAGTTTTTCAGTATTTCCCCCCAGTGATAGAGCCCAATAGCTTTATACCACTAGTTAAACAGGATGCTGGGGTCAGAGTCTATGCTGACGAGCATGTTGACTCCATGCGCAGTCTCCAAGCACCAGCATGGGGGACCTAGACAAGACTAACTTGCCTTAGAAATTGTCATTTTATGCCCACATTTTAGTTGGCACTGGTCATATAGATGGTCAGGACCATGTTAGACTATGAAGTAGAATCCCGACTCCAACTTTCAACTGCTGCAGATGAGAGCAGAGCTTTCAATGAAAAATTTAAACAAGTGGGATCGAGATCCCAAAGCATTTCTTTAAAAAATTGTAACAAGGAATGAAATGTGGCTTAACCAGTACAATCCTGAACACAAAGCACAATCAAAGCTATGGCAACCAGCAGGTGGAAGTGGTCCAGTCAAAGCAAAAGCAAATCAGTCAAAAGCAAAGGTCATGGCAACAGTTTTTTGGGATGCTCCAGGCGTTTTGTTTGTCCTTACAGAGGCCCAAAGAACAGTAATATCTGCTTATTAGCGTTTGGAGAAAGTTAGCTAAAGCTTTAGCAGAAAAATGCCCAGGAAATCTTCACAAGAGAGTCCTCCTCCACCACAACAATGCTCCTGCTAATTTCTCTCAAATGAGGGCAATTTGGGGAGAGTTTTGGCAGCAAATCATTAGGCATCTGCCTTACAGTCCTGATTTGGCTCTTTCTGACTTCTTTTTCTTTCCCAATCTTAAAACTTTAAAGGGGACTCATTTTTTCTCCTGTTAATAATGTAGAAAAGACTGTATTGCAGTGGTTAAATTTCCAGGACCCTCAGTTCTTTAGGGACGGACTAAGTGGCTGATAACATGACCTTCAAAAAGTGTCTTTAACTTGATGGAACTTATGCTGAGAAATAGTTTACATTTTTATCTTTACTTCCATTTTTCCACAAAGTTTTTGAAGTCCCCTCACATATTCCATAATACCTGCCTTTCATCTGTCTCTAGGACAATTAACTAAGACCTTACCACTACATAATTGGATGAATTTGGGGTCTGTCTTTTAACATTTTTCTTCATGAGTGACTTTTGATTGGTTATTTGTTTTGTTTTGTTAGTTTAGGACTACGTGTTTGTTTTCTCAAACAACTCCCTCACCTTTCCTCCGTGCTTCTTATTTTAGCACACTCCAATATACCAGGCCTGACCAAATATTCCTTGAGGGAGAGATGATGTGGTTCTCGTGTCTCCCTGGTCTTGTGCACCTACCAACCGGATAACAGTAAGTCAGCTTGTTAGGGTTTGTTAGTGATGGTCCCAAGCTAGCTCACGAGCTTCTTTTAGCATTCATCTATGCCTGTTGATCGTAGTGACACAAAATAGACTTTTCAATTTTCTTACCAATGCTATAGTTATCTTTAATTTTTCTGTATAGACCTATAGACTGTGAGAGGAGTCCAGATAAACAACATACTGGGGTTTCTATATCTGCAAAGGAGATTCTGATCA
>NW_007771454.1:0-2899 GCF_000696425.1 Galeopterus variegatus | reverse complement strand
TGTCAATATACAATGTAGTTGATTATTATGTCCCATCACCGAAACCTCCCTCTCTCCTCCCAAAAAGTGTCTTTAATTTGATGGAACTTATGCTGAAAAATAGTTTACATTTTTATATTTTCTTCCATTTTTCCACAAACTTTTTGAAGTCCCCTCACATATTCCATAATACCTGCCTTTCATCTGTCTCTAGGACAATTAACTAAGACCTTACCACTACATAATTGGATGAATTTGGGGTCTGTCTTTTAACATTTTTCTTCATGAGTGACTTTTGATTGGTTATTTGTTTTGTTTTGTTAGTTTAGGACTACATGTTTGTTTTCTCAAACAACTCCCTCACCTTTCCTCCGTGCTTCTTATTTTAGCACACTCCAATATACCAGGCCTGACCAAATATTCCTTGAGGTAGAGATGATGTGGTTCTCATGTCTCCCTGGTCTTGTGCACCTACTGACCGGATAACAGTAAGTCAGCTTGTTAGGGTTTGTTAGTGATGGTCCCAAGCTAGCTCATGAGCTTCTTTCAGCATTCATCTATGCCTGTTGATCGTAGTGACACAAAATAGACTTTTCAATTTTCTTACCAATGCTATGGTTATTTTAAATTTTTCTGTATAGACCAATAGACTGCGAGAGGAGTCCAGATAAACAACATACTGGGGTTTCTATATCTGCAAAGGAGATTCTGATCATTTCTGCAGTTATGTGACCCAATTTATAGCTCCAGTTCTTTGGGCTAAAATTGGAGGTGGGACAACAGGATGTTACACAAGGTATCAAAGGCATCCACAGTACATCGGTAGAGCTCACCCAGGCATCATGGGATACCATGCACCCCTCTGACTTTTTTTTATAAACCCTCAACATTACCACCTTGGTTAGTTGCATTTGAAATGGTCCAGATGATTTTTCCTGACAGCACCATTTAAGAACAGCCAGGCTGTCTGAAAACAAAGGTATGCCAGAGTTCACCAGGGAACACAGTGGAACAAAATTCAGAATGTATGCACTTCAATAAGACAGGAAAAAAGAGCACAGGCAGATACTAATCTTGGCATTCTGTCTAAAATTTTTCTCTAGCTCTTTGTTCTGCAAGCAAAAATCAAGATCTTTTTTCATTAATATTTAAAACATAAACAAATATAAAATGTTCTTATTTTCCTAAATTTTTGAATATTGTTAATAGCTATAAAAACATAAAGAATCATATACCCTTCACGCACATCACCATTTAACATTCAAGCAAATTCTGTCCCTTCCCTCATCTCTCCTCCCCCCCACCCCCTTCCCACTTTATGGTTTTTACATTGCATTTGTTTATATTTCTTTACTCTCTCTAATTTTTTTACATTTTTATAACAGTTTTAGTGAGTTATAATTCACAAGCCATAAAAATCCACAGTTTTAAGGTATACAATTCAGTAGTCTTTAGCATATTCATACATTATGCAACCATCACTGCTATCTAATTTTATAACACTTTCATCACAAGTAGAAAAGCCATCACAATTAGTGGTTATTATTTCCCCCAAACTCCCTGCCCCAAACTCTGGCAAATACTAATATATTTTCTATCTATATGGATTTGTCTATTCTAGATATTTCATATAAACAGAGTCATATAGTATGTGCTCTTTTGTCTGACTTTTTTCATTTATCTTAATGTTTCAATGTTGATACAAATTCTACCATGCATCAGTACTTTATTCCTCTATACAGCCACATAATAGTCATTGTGTGGATACACCACTTTTTTATCCATTCACCAGTTGAGGGGCATGTGGATTGTTTCTTTTTTATATATATTATGAATAATGCAGCTATGAACATTCATGTACACGTTTTTGTGCAGTAATATTAGATTATTTCAGAAAGTTAATGGAAAAATTCATATTTTTTAATTGTTTTTCCACCAGCTTTTTGAAGTACCCCCATGTTTCCATTTCTTTTGGGTTCATACCCAGGAATGGAGTTGCTGGGTCATGTGGTAGCATAATGTTTAACATTTTGAGGAAATGTCAAACTGCTTTCCAAAGTAATTAACTGCTCTATGTTACGATCCCACCAGAAGCACATGAGGGTGGGGTAAATTCCTAAAAATCTGTTACCTCAACACCCATTTTGAATGTAAGTTGGACTTTCTCATACCAGAAGCAGGACTAACTCATCCTTGATATGGATTCTGGCTGTCCACTCCTCCCAGTCCTTCAAAGGGATTCACCAGATATCTGCCTCATTCAGCTGCTTCCTGTTGACCACCTCCCTACGAGAAGGCTAATTACAACTCACTTGACTCCCTCACTGCCCCCCACACCCCACGTGGACTTCATGGGTATGTCACAGGGACCACTCTGTCATGGTGTGACCCCGTGGAACTCATACCTGTTTGCTCTAAACCCACCAATTAGGACTCCCCATGGGAAACCTGACTGGATAACACCCTGGACCCCAGTAAGGGCTTTGGCCCACAGTCCTGTCTCTCTCCCCTCGGTCTCCCCTCTGTCTCTCTCTTACTCCCTCCCCCCTCCACTGGGTAATGTGTATACCCTTCTAGATGCTGCTCTCTTCTCTCTGGGATCTGAAAGTAATAAAGCACTTCTGCTATTTCATGTGCTTTGTTGAGTTGTCTCCTCTGTTTCTTCTGACTGACACACCCAGACTTAACTTCCTTCCTAACTAGGTCTCTCCTTGAGAGTGGCTTTCTTGGTAGAAATACATTGGACACAGGTCAGACAAGAGCCATAAGGTGTCTGCTAATGTATTAGTCCATTTCTGTTGCTTATGCCAAAATACCTGAAACTGGATAATTTGTAAGAAAACAAAGATTTTTTTTTCCTTCTTGTCTTTTTTCATGACCAGTAATGGGATCACAACCCTCAGTGTCGCGCCCGCACCGC
>NW_007771453.1:4449-5306 GCF_000696425.1 Galeopterus variegatus | reverse complement strand
TTTTTTTTTTTTTACAGCAGTTTAAGATTCATAGCATAATGGTGGTAATGAAAGAGTCCCATGAGATTTCTTTTTACCAACAGCCAATGTGTGAGAGCTGACTTAGTCAGGGGAATCCCTAATCTGTGTGGGTCTGAGTGCTCACTGCTGCTGTAGGATCGCCAATCACACCTGCCAGACAGAACTTAAAGAAAAGGCTTTTTTTTGGAAGACGTCGACCCAGAGATGGAGGGTAAAGTCCCAAATGCCTCCCCAGTCTACTGAGGGCTGGGGTTTATACAGTAAATGCATCAGGGAGATAGGAGGTAGAGTCTTCAAGCATGATGGACAGCTGCTTTTGATACAATCTTAGTTAAACATGAAAGGCTAGCTATAAAGGCAGAACAAAGTTCTATAGTGCATGCATGAATGTGGGGGGTTTTCCATGTTTACAATGGAAGGAAAGATACATAGATATCCCATATACCCCCAACCCCAACACATGCACAGCCTCCCCCAGCGTCAGCATCCCCCATTCAAGTGATACGCTTCTTACAATTGATGAACCTACATTGCAATAGTATTATCATTCCAAAGTCCATAGTTTACATCACGGTTTACTCTTGGTGTTTTACATTCTATGGGTTTTGACATGTATCCACCATTATAGTGGATATAGAATGTATAGTGGATACAGAATCATTTCACTGCCTTGAAAATGTGCTCTATTTATTTATCCTTCCCTGCACCCTAACCCTTAGTAACCACTGATCTTTCTGCTGGCTCTACAGTTTTGCCTTTTCCAGAATGTCATATAGTTGGAAACAAATAGTGTGTAGCCTCTTTCATTTAGAAATATACATTTAGGGGCTGACCCC
>NW_007771453.1:2165-3172 GCF_000696425.1 Galeopterus variegatus | reverse complement strand
TATACTTGTTGTCTATTACATCATGATTCATAAATAACTCTTGAAATGCTATTTTTCATCAAGAGAGTTTTTATCTTGTTTAATGAATTAAGTGAGGCATATTTTTACATTTTTATCAATTTGCTATAATTTTCCTCAAGTAACTACTCTGGATGGCATGTTGGAGACCGGAATACAAGGTATTAAATATTTTGAGGATATAGTGCCATCTCTAATAACACCTTCTTCTAGATAACATGAGCAGCCTTTTTCTTCCTAATGCTATCTAACCAAGATGAAAGCTGCCAGTAGGAAAATTCCTCTTGTCCCTTCAGAATTAGGAATCTTTTTATACAGACTTTGGCGCCTGCAAATCTTGGGCAGAAACACAGGTTACAGGAGTGAGCAACTTGGTCTTGTTGGTAAATAAAACAGATACACTTCTAATCAGTTTCATTTAAAATTAAACACAAATTATGTTCCAAACACAGTTAAAGGCATTGTTTTGGCAGGGTAGCTTCACAAGCTGAGTCACAGGTATTTTATGATACAGTTCCAGGTGGCACAAAGTAAACATTTAGGCCCAGATACTTTCCTTTCCTGTTTTGTTCTGTATTTTGTTTTGTTTTCTTCCTTTGATCCAAAGCCTAAGAATTCCATAGTGCACAGGACTCTGTTTAAAAAGTAAGTCTCTACTCAGATAGGCTTGTCCTTGTTGTCATCTCCTGGGACACATGGAAATGAAATAGCTGATGTTGTCCCACCATGACCAGAGTTACAGAAAGTCTTAGATTAGCATATGCAAAACTTCCCTAATACTTTCTCTTGTTTCCATGGAATTCAACACCCTTAACATCATGCTCTTAAAAAAATGGAAAAGAGGCTTATTTGGGGGTATGATAGACAAAGAAGGAAATGGAGCCCACTGGCTGTACCCTGGTCTCCCCTCCTTGGCCATGACATGAGTGGCATGCTCCCTGTGACCATGCCTCCCACTTAGAACACGACTTGGCTGTGCTCAGGCCCTG
>NW_007771453.1:0-736 GCF_000696425.1 Galeopterus variegatus | reverse complement strand
TTGGGACAGAAGGTGGTAAACACACAGCTTCTTGGGTTGAGGAGAGGGACGACTCTAGTCTTGTGCTGGATTTGGAGTGTGCTCTGGTAACTTCTGCTGGCCTCTATGGTGATGTTGCCTGAACAACTGCTTCCAAACCTGCTACTTTGGGCCACTGAACGCCTGGGTCCTTTTTTGGGGCAATGTTTCTGGGCAGCTCCAGTCAACTCTCACAGCTGGCTTGAGTTCTCCCGTCTCTTTGCCTGCTGACTTCTGAGTCTTTCTTATCTTCCATGTGTCCGCTGGCCAGATGGTGCCCCCTTAGCCTATGCTGCGGGTCATTTTGCCTTACCCTAGCAGCCCCTAGCAGTTCCACTGGCCCTCAGTACAGTGTCCTTCTCTCAGGGGAACAGGGAGTCGCCTGGGAAGCTAAACTTCAAGGCAGTTCCCTGCCTGACCACGATGGACTGTTTCCTGTTTGGGATGTGGCTGATTAGGAGGTGTCCTGAATATGCAAGGAGACAGGAGTCCACGAACTCAACTTATATAACCGATTTCACAGGGAAGAATCGGGGCACATCTATCTGGCTATCTCATCCCCCCCCTTTCCCATTCCTTTACATAATCATCGCAGGACTGGAAAAGGGCAGGTTTCTTTCCTCTTTCTGCTCTGTGTGTCTCTTACATAAAACTATGGTTTAACCCACTACTCTAAAGAAAAAGATACATGAATCTAGCTAATCTTTTTTTTTTTTTT
>NW_007771452.1:4888-5307 GCF_000696425.1 Galeopterus variegatus | reverse complement strand
AATTCCTAATAATAGTCAAGAGGCCCAAAGACAAGTGTGTTGAAAAGTGGTCCAATTCCAGAGATATTTTAAAGGTAGAACAAATAAAATTTGCTGATATATTGGATGTGAGGTGTGAGAGAAAAGTAAAATCGAGGACTGCTCTACGTGTTAGGACATGAGCAACCAGAGATTTTGAAAGGACATTTTCTGAGACAGGGAAGGCTGAGGGAAAGCAACTTTGGAAGGCAGGTGGCAATCAGGACTTCGAGTTGGACCTATTAGACCTCCAATTGGCAATGTCCCTTAGGCGGATGTGTATGTGTGATGCTGAAGTTAAAAAAGCAGTTTGAGCTGGGTGGCTAATTTGGGAAACAGAGTGAGATCACTAGGCAATGAGTGTAAATAGATAAAGGGAGACTGAGCCCTGACAGGTAACC
>NW_007771452.1:2427-2836 GCF_000696425.1 Galeopterus variegatus | reverse complement strand
CATAAAACAGAAACATAGCCTAATGGTACAGAATAGAGAACCCAGAAATAAAGCCACATATATACAGACAACTGATCCTCAACAAAGGCACCAAGAATGTTCAGTGGGGAAAGAATAGTCTCTTCAATAAACAGTGCTGGGAAAACTGGATATCTAAATGCAGAAGAGTGAAACTACACCCCTACATGTCACCATATACGAAAATCAACTCAAAATAAATTAAAGATTCAAATGTAAGACGGGAAAGTATGAAACTACTAAAACAAAACATACGAGAAGTGCTTCAGGACACTGATCTGGGCAAAGACTTTGTGGATAAGAGCTCAAAAGCACAGGCAACAGAAGCAGAAATGGGCAAATGGGATTATGAACAACAAAGGAAACAATCAGCTGAGTGAAGAAATACCTT
>NW_007771452.1:0-640 GCF_000696425.1 Galeopterus variegatus | reverse complement strand
ACTCATATGTGGAATCTAAAAAAGAAAAAGAAAAGAAAAAGTGATTTACATGCAAGTAGAGGGTGGAATAATGGCTACCAGAAGCCTGGATGGGAAGCATGGGGTGGTGGAGGGGAAGAGGTACATTAAGAGGTACAAAATTATAGGTAGTTAGGAAAAATAAGTTCTGGTATTCTAGGCTTACTAGAGCTAATAATATTATTGTATATTTCTTTTGTTGTTATTAATTCAACATTTATTAATCACACACACACACACAATTCTGTCCACCAACTGTACACTGAAGTACAAAACTGTCAAAAGCTAGAAAAATGAATTATGTGCACACGTAAAAAAGGAAAACATTGATACATTTCCCATCACACACATTCTCAAGTTTTATCCCACAAAATATGGCTTGAAACAATCACAATGTTAGTAATATTCAACTAAAATGCTATTTTTATTTTAATTCATCAGTATACAATGGAGTTGATATTCATGTCCCTTTATCCATTCGTCTTTCCCCCCTCCCACCCCCCACTCCCCCATCACCATCATATCTGCTCACTTATCTTAGCAAGTTCATGGGGTTGTTAGGATTGTGGTGTCTTCTTCCCCTCTACCAACCATTTGTTTGGATATTTATTTATTTATTTAT